>NW_012278756.1:0-7588 GCF_000151885.1 Dipodomys ordii
GCTAGCCTTGAGCTGAAGAGCTGAGGGACAGTGCCCAGGCCCAGAGTTCAGGCCCCACGACTGAACTCCCCCCCAAAAAATATATATATATATACAAATACATACAAGCAGGGCACTGGTAGCTCATGCCTGCTCATCCTAGCTACTCAGAAGGCCGAGATCTGAGGATCATAGTTCAAGCCAGCCCAGGCAGGAAAGTCTGTGAAACTCTTTATCTCCAATAAACCACCAGAAAACCGGAAGTGGTGCTATGGCTCAAATGGTAGAGTGCTAGCTTTGAGCACCAAGAGTCTCAGGGACAGTGCCCAGGGTCTTGAGTAGCACCCTGCCCAGAGTTCAAGCCCCATGACTGACAAAAATAAAATATATATATGCATATATACATATATATACACACATAAAAGTAAAAGTCTACCTAATAGGAATTTGACATATATTTGATAAAATACAAATGCAATAGTCATTCATTGAACAATTCTTAATACAGTAAGTAATTTATGAATGTGCATTTATGTTTATAAACATCAGTATCTTTAAACTTAAGTTCTGTTGGGTATAGCTGGGCACCAGTGGCTCTCACCTGTAATCCCAGCTACTCAGGAGGCTGAGATCTGAGGATCATGGTTTAAAGCCAGCCCAGGCAGAAAAGTCTCCAAGAGACTCTGATCTCCAATTAACCAGAAAACTGGAAGTGGTACTGTGGCTCAAATGGTAGAGTGCTTGCCTTGAGCACAAAGAGTCTCAGGGACAGTACCCAGGCCCTGAGTTCAAGCCCCACAATGGGGGAAAAAATCCTGTTGGGGGGGTGAGAGACAATGAAAACTAATTTGGAGAAGAGTTAAAACTCCAAAACCTGACAGACATGTAAAATACCACGTACTATATTTGGCTTCAGTAAAAAGGATTTTTCTTCTTTCCAAAAAAATACTTTCATCACAATGAACTAGTTTTTTGAGGGGGGGTGGGGACTGGGATTGAACATAGGGTTTTATATGCTTAGGCAAGCACTCTACCATGTGAGACATGCCCAGCCCCTCCTTTTAAAAAGCTATTAAAAATCACACTTCTTGCAGGGCACTGGTAGTTCACATGTGTAATCCTAGCGACTCATGAGGCTGACATCTGAGGATCTTGGTTAAAAAAACAGCCAGGGCAGAAAAGTTAATGAGACTCTTATCTCCAATTACTCAGCCCCAAACTGGAAGTAGAACTGTGTCTCAAGTGATACAGCTCCAGCTTTGAGCAAAAAAAAGACAAGTGACAATGCTAGGCTCTGAGTTCAAGCTGCAGTTCTGGCACAAAGAACAAAAGAAAATCACAGTAGATGTGATGGATTTAGAAGATATAGTAGTGGTAGATGGGGGAAGAATAAGAGGCTATACAAAGTTGCAAAAATATTCCCAAAATATGTTTTATTTATTGTTTTATCCATTATTCTTCCAATAAACAAAAGAGTATTGATAGAAGTATTGAAGGACCACTTCCTTCTGTGATGCAAACTTTTGCTCTCTGATACTGGCTGATGGCTCATAGACCCAGAACACTGCAGCTGGATGGACACTTAAACATCAGTTCTACTTCCTTCTTGTATGTGTGAGAAATCTGACAACAGAGAGAAGAAATTATTTGTCTATTAACAAAAAGAGTGGGAACCAGAATCCAGTAAGACATTTAACGTTAAAGTAGATGTCACATATATTCTATACTATTTTGAAAATCTACAAATGTCACAGGATCATCATCGCCTTTCCAAATTTTTGCAGGTGAGTTAGGTCATTAACCCATTTATGCATTTACTGGCATCAAATCTGTAGTCTGGCATGAATTCTACAATATCCAGAATAAGGAAGGTAAGCTTAGAATGAAAACAGTTCCCAAGAAACCAGGTGACTGGCACTCTCTGGTGACATCTTCAGATGCTTGGAGGTGACATTATCATTTGGTAGACCTGATACCACATTCAAATATTTTTATTTCTCAATGCCTCCTATCCTATTAGGTTTTGGTCTTACTTGTTCCTTAATTAAAAACAAGTTCATATGGAATAGAAAATATAGAGAAAAATTCCCATCATTAAGAAGTAACCATTATTAGATGGATGCCAGTGGCTCAGGTCTGTAATCCTAGGTACTCAGGAGGCTGAGATCTGAGGATTGTGGTTCAAAGCCAGCCTGGGCAAGGAAAGTCTGTGAGACTCTTATTTCCAATTAACCACCAGAAAACCGGAAGTGGCACTGTGGCTCAAGTTGTAGAGTGCTTGCCTTGAGCTGAAGAGCTGAAGGACAGTGCCCAGGCCCAGAGTTCAAGTTCCACAACCAAACAAAAAAAAAATTCCTTTGACAATAAAAGGAATCCTGTACAGGATTGCACAGAAACACTTGAGGGAAGAGCCATTACCCAAATAACAAAAAACAAACAAGCTAAAAGGACACACCAAGAAAAAAAAAAACCAACCAAACTCCAAATCTATTTTATGCATAAATGTCAAATGTCTATTTTCCTGTGCTATGTTTAGGGTCTTCCTATAACAAAATAAAAAAATATTTTTTTTACAAACAGATTTTTTAAGCAGCAGGGACATTCTTATTATTTACTGTTTTGGTATCTTTCTCTCATTTACATAAATACCCCAGAAACCAGCAGTTTAAAACTAATAAAAGCCAAGGCCCTCCATCAAGTGTAATAAAGTTTCACAACCATGAGTTAGATTGTGGGAGTAAAAAAAAACTCAAAACACCCTAAATATATAAATATGTGGTTATGAAGGTTTTTATCTGGAAAGTGTATAATCACATTTCAAAGTTAGAACTTCCATTTGAAGGAGCAATGTAATAATAATATTTAAACATTTATGTAGAACACTTTATCTTTGAAACACTTTCCCACTGACCAATTAATCTCTACTGTTTCCCTAAGGAGCAGGTATTATCTGCCATGTTTTCTACATAGAAAATTGAAGAAGATCTGGTTAGACTAGAGAGGGGAAGGGCCACAGAGACAAGTTTCTGGCCTTGACCATTCTGACCCTAGGATATAATTCCTAGTGGAATGTACTGGGTTTCTAGTATGTTTGATGGAATCATTAATCAGTGATATAAACAGTAGCTTGATTTGCCTCAAGCATTTGGATACGTTTTGTGGCAGGCCTTACGGAATGAATGGTGTCTGAATTCATTTGTTTGTTTCTATAAGAAAATATCTGAGCCTGGTGCCTGTGGCTCATCTGTAATCCTAGCTACTCAGAAAGCTGAGATCTGAAGATCATGGTTCAAAGCCAGCCCAAGCAGTAAAGTGCATGAGACTTTTATCTCCAATTAACCACCAGAAAACTGCAAGAGGAGCTGTGGCTCATAGTGGTAGAGCACTACCCTTGAGCAGAAAAGCTCAGGGACAATGCCTGAGTTCAAGCCCTGAAACCACCGCCACTACCAACACCAACAATACCAACAAAAATATCTGATGTTGGTTTCTTTAAAGATAAGAGTGTTGTTTGGCATGTGATTTTGTTGGCCCAAAAGTCCAACCAAGGTGCCAGCATCTGACTGGAGCTCCGTTGGCTGTGCCACACATTTCAGAGAACTGGAAGGGAAACAGCTGTTTGTAGAGAGGTCAAGCATGTGTAATAGCCTTGTTTTATAACAACCTACTCTTGCACAAACTAACTTGGTCTCTCCAGAACTACATGAATCTTCATGAGGGTGCTCATCTGGTCACTTGATTACTTTTTTTTTGTCAGTTGTGGGGCCTGAACTCTGGGCCTGGGCACTGTCCCTCAGCATTTCAGCTCAAGGCTAGCATTCTACCTGGACTCTACCTCTTAAAGATTTATCACTAAGGCGCTGGTGGCTTAGGCGTGAAATCCTAGTTACTCAGGAGGCTGAGATCTAAGAACCTCAGTTTGAAGGGAGCCAGGGCAGGAAAGTCCATGAGACTCTTACCTCCCATTAACCACCCAAAAAGCTGGAAGTGGAGCTGTGGCTCAAGCAGTAAAGTACTAGCTTTGAGTGAAAAGCTCAGGGACAATGCTCAGGCCCTGATTTCAAGCCCCAGTGCCAGCACCAAAAAAGAAAACAAACACCCCTCCACCCCCAAATCCTGGAAGGGTAGGGATAGGACTCCACATCATGCAAACGAGCTAGGGAGGAGTTGGGGACATTATTTCAGCTATGTCATCCTAGTAATTGTAACCATTCTGTTTTAAGGATTAAAACATATATTTTATCATAAGTAATATATTAGTAACCAACCGATAGCTTTAACAATTAATAATCATTTGTATTCATCTGACACCTTTCTTCTAAAGAGCTCAAAGCACTCTACATTTGTTATCTCATTAATTCCCAATCCTGTCCCTGTGGGGAAGGTAATAAGTATTTTAACACTTAAATGTTTATCTTTCAAAATTTCTCAAGCATACATTAATTATATTTTCAAAAATGTAAATGTTCATTAGTTTTATTTTACTGTTCCTCTGGCTTTAATGTGCACAGCACACATTTGTTCGACTCTTTAAATAGACTAATCATAGTAAATCTTATCTGGCAAACTATAAATTAAGTTTGCCAAGAAAATGTGAGGGTGGAGGTTGAGGGGGGGAAGAAGCATCTGTTTTCGCTTTGCTCACTGGAAAAGGTTCAGCTGGTACTGAACCTTAAACTCAGGGCCTGGGTGCTGTCCCTAAACTTTTTTGCTCAAGATGGGTGCTCTATCACTTGAGCCACATCTCCACTTCTGGCTTTTTTTGGTCAATGTCGTGGGTCTTGAATTCTGGGCCTGGGCGCGGTCCCTGAGCTCTTCAGCTCAAGGCAAGTGCTCTACTACTTGAGTCACAGCACCACTTCTGGTTTTCTGAGTAGTTAATTGGAGATAAGAGTCTCACAGACTTTTCTGCCTGGGCTGGCTTTGAACTACAATCCTCAGATCTTAGCCACTTGAGTAGCCACAATACCAATACAAACAAACAAACAAGCAAAAAGGGATGCTGCCTTAAAGGACATGCTTCCCCAATAATAATAAATGGCTACTACAATTTGCTTCTCCACCGATTGCAAACACTTAACATTAAACAATGGGTCATCCTTCATTCAAAGATAACTCTACTATTCAATGTATTCGCTCCAAAACTTCCTGGAAAAAAAAATTCATGTCATTTTTCTAAGAATTCTTATGCCAACGAACATTATAGTTTCTTTTCCAAATAGTAAAAACTCACTAAGTTATGCCTGGGATATTTTAGACATTGGGCACATAGAAATAATTATATTTTCAAACTTAGTTTACCAATACTTCAGCATCTCTGTAACATGTATGTGCTGAAAAGATAATGGACTATGCGTCTTTTCAAATATTCTGTAATTAAAGCATTTCACTAATTTAATCTGGTCCTCTGGCTTCTTCCATGTAATTACTTGAAGTGATTGTTTTATTATACCATTTTTTTTTGCCTTTCATTTTGAAGCTGCAGGTGTTTCAGCAGAGATCCTCCCTGATCATCTCCTGATCACCTGTAAGGGAAAAGTGAGTGAGCCTGGCTAGAAAGCCTGAACTTGAAACGTGCCTTTGGTGGAGGATGATAAGGATGTATGCAAAGGAGGCAAATGGCATTGTTTGAGAAGCCAATTGTGTGGATGAAAGAAAAGGTTCAGTCTGAGTGTGATGGGTCACACCTGTAAATCCTAGCTACTCAGGAGACAGAGAATTGAGGATTGCAATTCGAAGCTGGCCTAGGGAGGAGAGTCCATGTGGCTATCTTCAATTAACTACCAAAAAGCCACAAGTGGAGCTGTGGCTCAACTGGGAGAGTACCAGCCTTTAGTGGAAAAAGCTAAAGGACAGAGCCCAGGCCCCACGTTCAAGCCCCAGAACTGGCGCACGCGCGCACACACACACACACAAAATAGTTCAGGAGAATGGGTTCATTTTACTATTGCCAGCAGCTTGAGGCTCTAATTAAAACTCTACACCCAAAACTTCTTCCCTACAGTTGAATAATAGGGGCTCATGCCTGTAATCCTAGCTACTCAGGAGGCTGAGATCAGGAAAGTCCATGAGACTTTTCTCTTTCCCTCCCCCCCTCTCTTTTGGTCAGTCATGGGGCTTGAACTCAGGGCCTGGGCACTGTCTCTGATCCATTTTGCTCAAGGTTAGCACTCTACCACTTTGAGCCACAGCTCCACTTCCTGAGACTTAAAAATAAAAGTTTATTATTTGTGAGGCTTTTATCTCTAATTAATCGCCAAAAAAGTTGGATACGGAGCTGTAGCTCAAGTAGTAGAGCACTAGCCTTGAGCAAAAAAGGTCAGGGACAGTACCCAGGCCACGAGATCAAGAAACCCCAAACTTTAAAAAATGAAGAAATACCCCCCCCCGAAAAATAACCTTCTCCAAGCCAGGTACCAGCTTATAATTCTAGCTTCCAAGGAGTCTGAAATCTAAGAATCATGGTTCTAAGCCAGCCTGAGCAAGAAAATCTCTGAGACTCTTAGCTACAATTAACCAGCACAAAGCCAGAAATGGAGCTGTAGTTCAAGTGGTACAATGCTAACTTTGAGCAGTGAAGCTCAGGGACAGCACCCAAGTCTTGAGTTCAACCTCCAGGACATGCGCAAACAAATGAACCAACAGCAACAATAAAACTCTTCTTTCTGGATGGATTTAATACTTTGGTACTGTTCAGCAGAGGGTTTTCACCACGGGAATGATCCACTGCTGTGCTGAACAAAACAGAGACAGTTTTCTGTTAAAGTCCAGAGCAGATGAGAGCCATAAGGAGACAGAGGATTCCATTTACTCTCAGGACACGAGTGTGCCAGTGAACTAATGAGTCTCTTGGACCTTATGTTATTCTGGCTTCAATAGAAGCATGTTTCTAATGGGTAGGAAGACTTCCTATCTGTCAAGTGTCTGGACAGTAGGCCCCTCATATGGAATAGAGAGATTGGGCAAGAAAAAGAGGTCATCCTGTACCTTGCCTAGGCAGGAAACCTGGCTAATTAATGTATGCTCAGCTACGGCCGATCAAAGGCTGATATAGGCAGAAATGTTCAACTCATTGCAGAAACTTTAAGCCTGTGGCTGGAACACAGTTTAAAGATTGCTGGAATTCCATAGGTAAAAAATACTCTTCATTTTGCCAATACACTCAAGTAGTTTTTAAAATTACAAAAGTCATTCTTTAGAGTTGAACACTTTTGGTGTTACCCCTTGCATATTTCATTCTGCAGCAAAGCTGACTCATACGAAAATTTTCTGAGGGCAATTATGAAGCAAATGTCGATTGTGTTACCACTGTATTACTTACTAATTTGCCTCTTAGGTCAGGTGCCAGTGGCTTACCCTGTAACCCTGGCTACTCAGGAGATCTAAGGATCTCAGTTTGAAGCTAGCCTGTGCAGGAAAATCCCTGAGAATTTTCTCCCCATTTGACCATCAAAAAGCCAGAAGTGGAGCTGTTACTTGAGTGGTAGAGCATCAACTTTGAGCAAAAAAGCCAAGGAACAGTGCCAGGCCTTGAGTTCAAGCCCCAGTACAGGCATACACACACACACACACACACACACACACACACACACACACACACACACACACA
>NW_012278757.1:0-1335 GCF_000151885.1 Dipodomys ordii
GATGGGGGGAGGGGGGAAGCTGGGAAGGGATGTGAAGGGTAAACAAAGGAGGAGGCTGCAATGCTTGGTAAGAAATGTACACATTATCCTGCCCATGCAATTGTAACCCCTCTGTACAGTATTTTCACAAATAAAAAAATAAAATAAAATAAAATAAAATAAAAGAATAATCAACTAACTACTGGGAGCCTATCTTGCTGTAACAAGTCCCACATTTCTTCCTATTCACTTACTTATTGAACACGGTGTTCAGCCATTCCCAGAAGTACCTGGAGTCACGGGACCACTGAAGTTTCTTTAAGCCAAACAACTGTTGGGAAATTTTTCCAAACAGCATCATTTGATCTAGACACACAAGAGTACTCACATTAACCTATCAGCTGGCAACCAGAATCCCATAATCTACTAACTTACTTCATAACTTAAGAGCTACTACTCTTATGCAAATAAAATTGATGATTCATTTGTCACACAAAAGTTGTTGAGCAAGTCACTCCTATCTCTGGTTCCTAGATTTCTGTTTCTTTTTTAGATGCAAAAAATGAGGAGTAGGATTAGCCAGTGGCTAAGATTTCTTACAGCATTACATTCCATTGTCCAATCCTCAACTGGTGTCTGTCTGCAGTGTTGCCACCTAGTGTCTATTCAGGCAGTGTTAACTTCAAATTTGCTTAAGCCAGTTCTATTGCCAATCTCCATTTCCAGTAGCAAAATGACAAACTATAGTCACCAATAGAGTAATGTGCTGGGGCTAAGGTGCCGCTTTCTATACAGGAAAGGAAAGGAGACATGAAAATACAGCTATTTATAATAAAGCTACAAGTGGGCTCTCCAGAGTAGTACAAAGAACAGCTGGGAAAGATTGGGCAAGTAACTCCACCACTCTGACCCTGGCCTTTTCACATTTACTGAGATTTGCTCAGATGGTTTCCAGATGTAAAAGTCAATAAGCACAGTTGAGAGTGATGTTTTGACTAGGTCCCAATCTGATTTAATCCAATTCATGTTTCTCTAGTAGTGTGTCAGATTGTGTGGGAAAAGAAGATAAATTAATGTGACCTCTGCTTTAGAGAAACTCACAATTTAAAACAGGCTGAAATGGCCTAAGACAAGTTACCAAGTACTTCAATAAGTGACAGGACCTGCCGGGCGCTGGTGGCTCACGCCTGTAATCCTAGTTACTCAGGAGGCTGAGATCTGAGGATCACGGTTCAAAGCCAGCCTGGGCAGGAAAGACCGTGAGACTCCTACCTCCAATAAACCACCAGAAAACCGGAAGTGGCGCTGTAGCTCAAGTGGTAGAGTGCTCACCTTGAGCTGAAGAGTTGAGGGACA
>NW_012278758.1:0-2618 GCF_000151885.1 Dipodomys ordii
CCTCCCTCTCTTTCTTTCTTTCTTTCTTTTTTCCTTCCTTCCTTCCTTCCTTCCTTCCTTCCTTCCTTCCTTCCTTCCTTTCTTTCTCTCTTTCATTTTTCCTCCTCCTCCTCCTCCTCTTCTTCATCCTCCTTCTTCTTCTTCTTTGTTCTGGGGCTTGAACTCTGGGTCTTGGCACTGTCCCTTAGCTCTTTAGCTCAAGGCAAGTATGCTACCACTTGAGCCACAGACACTTTTGGTTTTCTGGTGTTTAACTGGAGATAAGAGTATCATGGACTTTCCTGCCTGGGCTGGCTTTGAACCAAGATCCTCAGATCTCAGCCTTCTGAGTAGTTAGAATTACAAGTGTGAGCCACCAGTGCTTGGTTGTTTCTTCCTTCTTAATGATATCCTCAGACACAGAAACCTTAGCAGCGTCAATGATGTTCAGCCTATCTATTTTTTGTGTGATTTAAGCTTTGTTATCATATGAACATCATGTATTACAGTTGTCCAGAGAAATAGAACCTATAAAAATATCTATTTATCTCTCTCTATATGCTCTATATATTTAAATTCTATAGGTTCTATACATAGATCTCTACATATATAGAACCTATAGAATATATGTCTATATGTATCTCTGTGTCTATATCTCTATATATCTCTATTGAGACATATATGTAGACGTATTTATATAGCTATATATAGACACATAATTTTAAGAAGGGAGTTACTAAAGTTGCTCATGTTATCAGATGACCATTTGCAGGCTGGAGAGCCAAGGAAATGAATAGCTTCTCAGTCCAAGAAGCTGGGAGCCTCAGGACCAGGAGGTCCAATGATGAACCAGTGATGTGGCCTCAGTCCTCAGTGGAAGGCCTGGATGGCTTTCTGGAGAGTTGCTGGTGCAAGAGCACATTCAAAGGTTGAAGAATCTGGAGTCGTAAGTCTGTGGATGATGGCAGCGTGAAAAACATAGGCCACAACTGGGTGCTAGTGGCTCATACCTGCCATCCTAGTTACTTAGGAAGCGGAGATCTGGAAGATCACCATTCAAAGCCAAGGCTGGGCAGAAAAGTCCAGGACATTCCATCTACAAAGTAACCAGTGAAAAAGCTGAACTGGAATTGGTAGAGCACTGGCTGAGGAAGCAAGCTGAGCAAAGGTAAGGCCCTGCACTGGCCAGGGTGGTAACTTCATACCCCAGCACCTCCATACAGTGAAATGACACCAATGCAAACACGAAGGGCGGAGCTTTCCTGGGCACGCACTCCCTGCTTATTTTGCCTTTCCTCCTATGTGAGACTATGGATAGTGAATCCTGCTGCCTACCCTTAGGCTCCATTTTCCCAACATGGCTCATCTCACTTTCCGGTCTTCTCTGGGACCACAGAAACATCTTAGAAGTATGCTTTATTAATTTACCAGGCACCTTTCTAGTCCAGGTTGTCAACCAAGATCAACCATCACACATCAAAGTAATAAACCGTGGCCTCCTCCACAGGCCTCCATATTCGCACTTGCGTTTCCACCTTTGTGCTTTGAAGGGTGTACCCTAAGGCTCCTGACTGGCAGGCGTTTTCTTTTAGTCTTTTGAATATTGTAACCCAGTTTCTTCTTGGCCTCCATGGTTTCTGCCGGGAAGCTTGCTGCCAGTGACAGACATTTTCTCCTCTGTGACAAGTCATTCTTGTTTTTCTGCTTTCCAAAGGGTTCTCTCATTTTTTCCCCTGTCTTTCATTGTTGTTAGTATGCTGTGTCTGGGTGTGGAGCTCTGTGTTGATTCTGCTTGGGGTTTGGGAGCTTTCTGGATCATTCCTGTAATGAATGTTTCATCAAACTGGAAGAGTGTCCAGCTCTTATTCTAATGTATCTTTTGTTGTTCCACTTCGTTCTTTTCTTTGTTTTTCTCCCCCCACTTCTTTCTTCTCTCTTTTTTATTCCGAGCACTCTCATTTGTCAATGTTTATCACATCTACCACATCTACCACATGCTATCCCCACTTCTCTGGGGCTCTGCTGATTGTTCTTCATTTATTACCACCTGTTCTTAGGCTGTATAATTTCTATTGGTTTACTTTTCTGCCAGTTCAAAGAGTTCAAGTCCAAAACTCTTCACTTGATTCTTATAGGGCTCTTGCTGTTTGTTTGTTTTGTTTAGATCTCTAGGATATACCTTGTAAAAATAGTTTATATCTCTTTAGGTATTCCCTGTATGATAGGAAGCAAAGCCCTTCCTTCCTTCCTTCCTTCCTTCCTTCCTTCCTTCCTTCCTTTCTCCCTTTCTCCCTTTCTCTCTCGCTTTCTTTCTTTCTTTCTCTCTTTCTTTCTTTTGTGGGTCATGGGGCTTGAACTCTGGGCCTGGGCATTGTCCCTGAGCTCTTCAGTTTAAGACAAGGCTCTACCACTAGAGCCACAGCACCACTTCCAGTTTTCTGATGGTTAATTGGAGACAAAAGTCTCATGGACTTTCCTGTCCTGATTGGCTCAAATGGTGATTCTCAGATCTTAACCTCCTGAGTTGCTGGGATTACAAGCATGAGCCACTGGCACTGGACTTCATCCTCCCTCCCTCCTTCCCTCCCTCCCTCCTTCCCTCCCTCTCTCCCTCTCTCCCTCCCTTCCTCTCCTCCCTC
>NW_012278759.1:0-3782 GCF_000151885.1 Dipodomys ordii
AGCGGCGCACGCGCGCTGAGGGCTCTCGCAGCCAGCCAATGGCGACCGCCGCCTCTGGGCAAGACGCAGTCGCGGGCGCGAGCCCGGCTGAAGAGGAGGGCCCTCCTCTCCGGAGGCCGGCAGACCCCGGCGGCCTCCCCGGGCGCGCAGCGGCGCCCCGCAGTAACGGCTTCTCTTTCTCCAGTTTTCTTTTCAGCCGGGTGGATGGGGAGCGGCTCTGGCTGACAGACTGGTCAGGTGAGAAGTTTCTAGATCTTGATAGTTGGCTGGCAGAAGGAAGTAGACAGCGTGAACCCCTTGCTCCACTTGCCCAGCCTGTGGTCGCCGGGTGGAGGCCGGAGGATCCCACGCTGAGACTGGCCTAGGCTGTGTAGGAAAACCCTTTTCCAAGAGTTTTTCTGTGGATCTAGAAAGTAGGGCTGTTTGCCACCCAAAAAAAGCCCGGTTCTTCTTTATGATGATGAGCATGACTGGTGTTCAGTGGAAAACTGTGGTACATCCGAAGTTGAACTGTGTTTTGAAGTGGGGTTTTTGTTTTTAATAGACAAGGTGTTTAGTCCACACTCGCCCCTCACTCACGATCCTCCGGTTTCAGCCTCGCGTGGGCTGAGCTTTTAGGCCTGGTCACTACACTCAGCTATTCTTTTTTACACTAGAATTGACACTTTATTTCACACGTAATCAGCCCTTGTGACAACTCAGTTGTCAGCTATTAACACTTGGGGTGGATTTTTCTGCTTCACCTGCTCCACTGGCCCCTGGTGTTTAAAATCACCGCATTTCATGAAGCGATTCTTCCTTTAACTGCATCCTATACTGCTTCAGTAGACACTAGTTTTTAAAGTATCATTACATAGTGACATCTTAATTTTAGTTTAAACAAGTTGTAAACTCATTATTAAAAGCAGTTTTTAACAATTTTTAAATTCTTTTAAATTTTGTTATATATTACATCAGGGCTTTTTTAACCCTATAATTTTTTTAACACAAAAGTGTTTGTGTTTAAGGGTCTAACCTTATTCAGTTGTTGGGATGGGGGGGCACTGTTTTTGCTCCTGGGTTTTCTTTTCTCAAGGGGTGTGGTGTGGAGATTAGGGTCTCCCTGTATAGCTGGACTGGCCTCATACTTGTGATTCTCCTTACTCCGCCTCCCAAGTTCTGAGATTGCAGGTGTGCGCCTGCGCCCTCCTTGCTTCGGTTCTTGGCGGCGTTGGTCATCCAGAGGTTCAGCTCCACGCTGTGCTCCCCCCACCCCAAATCCAAGTGTTTTGCTTGTTTGCTTTTCATGTTTCTCACTTTTGCCCAGCTGGCCTCACGTGGTAGGTGCCCCGACTCCCAAGTAGCTAGGATTATAGATGCTGACTGCCACACCCAGATTACTTTTGAGATAGGGTCTCAAAAACGTTGCCACCACAGGTCCTGAACTGTGTAGTAGCAGTCTTTAGCCAGGCGTGCTGCTTGCTTTCAAAGGCGCTGACAGCTGCTCTCCACTCAGCACCTACCCACACTGCGCTGGGAGGCAGGATTAGAGAGCTAATGTTTGCAAAAGCATCTTCACATTTTAACCTTTTCCCATCTTTGGACTTAAATGGAATCTTCTAGGAATTTATATTAAAAAGTTCATTGCTGGGCAAGGTAGCTGGCACCTGGGAAGCAGAGATCAGGAGAATCACGGTTCCCGGCCAGTCTCTCAACCATGAGAAGCTGGGTACAGCGGCACAGATCCGACACCCAGCTTCCACGGGGAAGTGGAAGTAGGAGAACTCTGGGCCCACCCAGACACAAAGGCAACTCTTGTTTGATAACTAAAAAGGAGCTGGAAGTGTGGCTCAAGTGGTAGAGTGCCTGCCTAGCAAGTCCCAAGTTAAAACCCCAGTACTGCCCCCAAAGAGCGTTGAGTTTCCAGTTTCTTTTTTTTTTGGGGGGGGGGGTCCGGTCGTGGGGCGTGAACTCTGGGCCTGGGCGCTGTCCCTCAGCTCTGAGACACAGAGCCACTTCCCGCTTTTTTCTGTTAGCTTATGTGGTGCTGAGGAATCGAACCCAGGGCCTCATGCGTGCAAGGCAAGCGCTCTACCACTGAGCCACCTTCCCAGCCCCAAGTTTCCGGTTTCTTTAGCCTTCTGAGTAATGTAGACACTACCGGTTGTGTAATTGGGCGGTGGACGCTGCCCGGGGCCATGTGCAGTAGTTGAGGGAGGACAGGAGTGATTCTGAGCTTGGGTCTTTGTGTGTCGGGACTGGGGCATGGTCTTGGGGTCTGTGCTTGAGAACAAGTTGGCGATCTATGACTTGAGCCACGTCTCCACTCCTGGCTCTGGTGGTTCACAGACTGCTGCTTCAAGCCACAGTCCTCACATCTCAGCCTCCCGAGTGGCTGGGATGACGGTGTGAGCCCCTGGTGCCAAGACTTGGTCTCCAGTCAGTTGTTAACAAGCAACTGTCTGGGCCTCAGCCGCGGTTCGGTTCGGGGCAGGCCGCCTGGCAGCTCCCCACCCCTGGCTTCCCTGGGCGGCTTGCTGGAAGAGCTGGGGCGCCTATTTGTTCAAGGCAGCAGCGGCGCGATCGGACCCGGGCTTTCTTCAGAGTAACCCGAGGCGGAAGGAAGAGCCGACTCTCGAGTCGCCCATAAGGAGCAGGTGCTTTAGGCCGGGTGTGGTGGCACGCTCAGGAGGCCGGTGCACGAGTCTTACAAGTTCGAACCCAGTCTAGGCTACGTAGTACACCCTTGTCTTACATTTTTATTTATTTTTGTTGGTCCTGGGGCTTGGACTCTGGGCCTGGGCGCTGTCCCCGCGCTCTTCCGCTCAAGGCGAGCGCTCTACCGCTTGAGCCACAACGCCACTTCGGGTTTTCTAGTGGTTTATTGAAGTCTCGTGGACTTTCCTGCCCGGGCTGGCTTTGAACCGCGATCCTCAGATCTCAGCCTCCTGAGCAGCTAGGATTATAGATGTGAGCCACCGGCACCCAGCCCACATGATTTTTAAGAATTATAAAGGCTGGAGACATGAGTTAAGTGGTAGAGTACCTGCCTAGCAAGTGTGAGGCCTTGAGGTTAAACCTAGTACAGTCACATAAAGATTAATTTTAAGTTTAGTCATTGAAGTCGTTTAATGTCATGTTGAATAGATTACCACAGCTATTGCTTGATTTCTCCTGGTTTATCACCAGCTCATTCACTTTGAGGTAAACACATTCAGTTAATTCATCTTGCATTCCCTCACTCAGTCACTGTGGCGGGAAGCGTGCTGGGCCTGGCGGTCCTGGGGCCCAGCCTCCGGGAATTCCTTTGTTCTCTGTACAGTGTGAGGACGTGTTTGTGCTTCATTCGCAGACTGTGGAGTGTGAAGAAGGGAGTGAGGATGACGAGTCCCTCCGGGAAATGGTGGAGCTGGCCGCACAGAGGCTGTACGAGGCCCTCACGCCCGTCCACTGACCGCCTTCCACCGCCTCCTGCCCAAAGCTGTCGCCGCCCGACTCCGCCCGGTTACTGGAAATAAAATGCCTTCGTTTCCCGGGCGGCCTGTTCCGCTTCCCTGGCCGCTCGCGTGTCTCCTATTCCAGAGCTGCTTACAATTCACAGGCGGCCGCCGTCTCCTCCGTGTCACGGCTGCGGATGCGCATGCCGGGTTTCGGTGCCCTTTGTCTGTCCCCGGCCTCTTGGCGTCAACTTTCTTGGCCCAAGGCCTTCATTTGTCGGCCGCGCCGCCCGGCGGCACTCGGGTCTCACGGAGCTCGGTCCCCGAAGCAGACGTCGGGCTCGGCGGGCGCACCCGCGCCGCCCT
>NW_012278760.1:0-3324 GCF_000151885.1 Dipodomys ordii
CTTCTTCTTCTTCTTCTTCTTCTTCTTCTTCTTCTTCTTCTTCTTCTTCTTCTTCTTCTTCTTCTTCTTCTTCTTCTTCTTCTTCTTCTTTCTTTCTTTTTCTTCTTTTTCTTCTTCTTCTTCTTCTTCCTTCAGCCTATAGGCTGGTATTAATCAACCTGAGCCCATGGTAAAGACTCATTCTTCCCTTCTCTGGAGGCTTCATGACTTGAAGGCTGGATTTAGAAAGCATCAGAGATATAGCTCCTAAACACCCATGCCTCCTTTCCTCTGCCTCTTTTACTCTACTTCTTTTTTCTCAAATTTTCTGAGACACTCCTATAAGGTAGGCAGGAACAGTTCTGCAGCAGATACTGAGATGTACAAAATAAGCTTTAGTTCCTCAATGAGCCTACTCTAGAAAATATGGGGGCCTACAGAATAGTAGAAACAGCTTGATTAGTGCCACATGAGTGGCATGTGCAACATAGTCATGTCACAGCTCTGGAGGGCCAGTACTGAGGGAGATCATGAAGGATGATAAAGGTCTCAAGAAAAGAGAAAGGGACAGGGTCCAGAATTGGCATGAGCCAGTTGTCTCTCCCTATCAGAGGCTGAGGGAGGTTTTAGACTCTGGGAGGACTGCATTACCTAGGGCTCTGAAGTGGCTACATGTTCTGGGAGGATGGACATCTGGGTGATAAGCCAGCTTGTCCCTTGTGGCTAGGGCAGCACTTCAGCTCACACCCTTGCCACCAGAACTGTAGGCAGTCCCTAGAACTCAGTGATCTGACGTCACAGGGGACCTCTGTCAGGGTGGCTGTGGCTCCCTGCCTATGCCAGGGGCTCTCACTTCATTTTCAAGCCCACTTCATTTCTGTTCTAGAAAGTGCTCACTGAAAAATACAAACTGATTTCCAGGGCCATTGTAGGGACAAGCTTAGCTTCCCAAATCTGCACATCTCTTAGAATGGTTAAGACCCCAAGATTAGGAGCATGGCTTTGAACTGGGGTGTATCTGTATCTTAGAAACAGATCTAGAGAGGAAGAAATACAGGATGTGTTTAGGGACAGAGACTGGGAATTCAGACCACCTGAGGTTAGAGCTTGATTTTTCATCACTCCTAGCTGTGTAATTATTACTTAATTGTCTCATCTGTAAATGGGAGATGACAATCTCTACTTGTCAGGATTATTGCAATGCTAAGTCAATGGTTAAATATTAGCATGGTGCTGGGCACCCAAGGCCCAATACTCTCCCAGTGCTTATAGGGATTGGTTTGGTGGAGAAGCAGTTGTGGTCAGAAGTAGAGGCCATGATGGTGGTGTGGTAATGGCCGTGGTACTTGGTGGAAATGGCTGTGTTGTAGGGTGTGTGGTGAGTGGCGGTACTGGCAGTGGCACGCCGCAGTAATAGGCGTAGGAAGAAGTTGTAACTCTAGGAGGGTTCGCTACTTAGCATCTCAGAAAAGTTTCTACACCTCATCTCAACTGAAAACTGGGGCAAATGATATCTCTCTCACAGCTGTGATGATGTGAACAAATAATCCAATTCTGCAGACATCCACGGAGCACTCTGAACATATGTGAAATTGCCTAGGCCCCAGAGGCTGTCGTATGGAATTTCAAAAGAGAGTTAGGGAAGTTTACATTCAAAACCTCTCTTGGGTCCAGGAGCCAGGTGTTTTCCTCTAGGATGCCTCACAGACAATGCAGTGACCTGGGAGTGGAAGAAAGCTAGGCTGCCAAAGTGCATACAGTATGGTAAAAACCATGGGTGAGGGCCACATTGTTTCCTTCCCATCCAATCCCCAGCACCATTGTTGGCACAGCACGTATTTAATTAGGTGATGTATGGGTATTTGTCGAATACAAGGAAGGACAATGCTGACTGCCTGAGTCTGAAGAAAATGGGAAGTGGTGGTTCATTGACTTTTGTCTCCAACCCAGGAAGACCATGGACACTTGGGCTGTCAGTCTTTGGTTAACACAGGAAGGAAAAAAAAATGCAAGTGAGGGGACTATGGCTGCTTTGGATGGAGGAGCTTTGGGGCTCTTTGTGAATATGGGAGAATCTTTTGTGTAGCAGCTCCTGTGTCTCCATGTTTTTACTCTAAGCAAGCCAGACAGGCCCAGGATATCCGTGGGTGGGAATTTATTTTGGCAGCTCCAGCAAGAAAGGGAAGCCAAAAGCCGGGGGCTATTCAGTTAAACACCACGTGTTAATCTCAATCTATTTTGTGTAATCCCAGCAAACATTTTTGATCTCAGGAAAGGGTAATCCAAGAACAAGCAGCTTCTGTGTAAGGCTTGTTCTGGCGTGGCTCCCTCTCGTAAAAGAGGACTGGTGAGGTCTGGAGGAGTCTGTTTGTGGCAGGCCTGACCAGACCTAGAAGCCCATTCTACACAACAAGTTATGAGGTTGTGCTTGATGGCACACTCAACGATGCCTAAGGTAGAGGTGACTGCTTTGCCTCTGTTAATCTAAGAGCATGGGTGCCATGGGCGGAATGTATTGCAGACCTAATCCCCAATGCAAAGGAGTTGGAAGGTGGGTCCTAAGGGATGTGTTTTGTTGACGTAAACACGTCAATGCCTCTATGCCAATGGCTTGCTTTGCTGTGCTAAAGCTTACTGATCCTGCCATCATATTCTGAAACCATCAAGGAGTCAAAACATCCATCGAGTTAAAATCCTCAAAATCTGTCTCTGGAAACACCCTCTCAAATATGTACAGAGGTGTGCTTGACTGACTGATCTCCTAAGTGTTTCTTAATCCAATCAGGTGACAAGATTACTCATCAGAGTATCTATAAGGGATTGCATGTAACATAAATATAGCATCTAAAATCTAATATACCTCGAATATTAACTTCTTGTTTGGTATGGATTCATGAGTGCAAAGTGAAAAGCTGGAAATTAAATCCTGATTCTACTGCATACAAGATGAATAACTTGTAGTCACCTTCCAAATTAATTTTCTCACTTTAAAAGAGGGCTAGTTTTACCTAATTCCCAAAGTTATGGCAAAGGTCATAGCTGCTTCTGATTTTAAGTGAAAGAAGACTGAAACATCTGGATTTAACCTCCTAACACAAAAAAAGATCCAGAGACAAACTATTGATGGTGTTAGCTCATCAGCAGGTCAACACTATGTAGGCTGGTGTCTTTCCAGTTCTCTTCTCCTTTCCTTCATGGCTGCTACAACTCCTCCTATCACATTTGCATTTATTAGGAAGTGGTAAAGTTTCTTTTTTTTTTTTTTGTCGGTCGTGGGGCTTGAACTCTGGGCCTGGGCGCTGTCTCTCAGCTCTTCAGCTCAAGGCGAGCGCTCTACCACTTGAG
>NW_012278761.1:0-2572 GCF_000151885.1 Dipodomys ordii
TGTTGCCTCCTTTGTTTCCCCTTCCCATCCCTTCCAAGCCTTCCCCCACCCCCCACCAAAGTTGTAAAGTTCGTTTTTCAACATAACGACTTGTACATCTCATTGTTGCAATGGGTCCATCTGTATCCCTAGTTAAACGATTTGTTTTTTCCCTTCCCCTCCACAAATTATACCGACATCAAATACAGTGAAAACATGGGTTATACCGTGGGGGAGGGACATTCAAAGCAACAAAGAAGTCATCTTATAAATATGTTAGAAACAATTGCATGAAAGGAAACAAAAACAAAAACATTTGAATACTTATCTTGGGTTCATTCCCCTAGCATCAACTTAGATTGATCTGTGCTCCGATGAGCAGTATTTGTTTTGAAGACGGAACCTTACAATACAGCTGAGCTCTTGATCCCACAGTAGTTTGTGTTGCTGTTCCTATTTTTCTCCTAGTGGTTTTTGGAGGGGGTAGTGATGAGGATGTAGACTGTGTTGCCTCTCTTGAAGTTTTTCAGAAAGTCTTCTCTTTTCCATTTAGGTAGAAGCTGGAGGTTGAGTTGGAGAAGCAGGGATATCGGGAAATACTGTTTCCAAGATTTTCTTCAGCTTTGAGGAACAAATTTTATTTATAGTGACAGTTGGGGGGGGGGAAAACAACTTGAGAATTACTACTAAAAAGGGAACTATATTTGAAGATCAGATCAGAGGAAAGAGGAGTGGGGTCTATAGACACTGGAATCTCATGATCTACCCAAACCACAGAAGTATAGGATCAGAAACTTTTACAGAGGAAATCTGCCTACTTTTCTTGGCTCTTATCTGTCTTTTTGACTCTCATTGGATTTCTTGTTTAGTTTCAGAAATCCTATCCTGAAGTCTACCAAGAACGATTTCCTACACCAGAGAGTGAAGCACTTCTGTTTCCTGAAAAACCCAAACCAAGGCCACAGCTGTTCATGTGGGCCCTGAAAAAGCCATTTCAGCCATTTCAGAGGACTCGAAGTTTCCGGATGTGATACTTCCACAACAGCAGAGCTGGAGACCTTCGTAGTGGTTGCTGATGGAGCAAATGGTCGTGAAAGAAAGAAAGTCACAAAATAGAAACTACTGAACTAGACATAATACATACATATTATCTGACTTTTCAAATGTTGAGCCATTGTCAGTATTTTGTTGTTGTTTTAAATAAAACTCAATGCTATTTTTAAAGTTGTATAAAATTACCGCCAAAATATATAGTGGTGGTTATTAACAGGTTTGGAATTGCTACAAAATGGGGGGGGAATATTTTTTTATGTTTTGTTTTTCATGTGTGTGTAAAATCTGTGAATATCGTAGTTACCAAAGTCTGTTATAACTAGGTGTTAAGAATAATGTATATACTTGAATGAGTAGTCACTGCGTGCTGCTACTGTCATGCTGTTGTGCAAAAGCTCTTACTGTCCCATATTATGATGTGTCTTTCAGTGTGGATTTGTTGGATATTAAGACAGATTCCACTGAAGCTGGTTCTTTAATAACATATGTATGAACTGGCATTTACTTATCAGTGTGGAAGATTTGCTTCTGCCTGCAATGGAATAATTTCAGTCTTTGCTGAGGATGGAAAGTTAAATGATAAATTCTTTGGTTCTGTTTAGACCTGTAATTCTAACTTGAGTCTGTTGGTTTTGTGAAAAACATAAATGAATTAAATAAGTAAAATGAAACTAATATATATATATATGTATATGTATATATATATTTCCATCAACTTCTTCATCTATGTGAAAGTAAATGAAATGTAAATACTGTTTTTTTAAGTGTCATGCTTTCTTCTTTTCTGTTTAGATCAGTTAGAGTATATCCTCAAATGTTTTTGCCAATATTCTTACGTCAGCCATTTATTTCTGTAAGAAAATAAGAAGGGAGATTTATGTTTTTGGCCTTAGGCAGAAGATCTTTTAGTTTGTTTTATTTTGTTTATCTTCTTCAAAATAGTGGATTTTTTTTCCCTGCACTTTAGATCTGCCCTTGTACTTTTGTAGCAGAACTTCTATAGTTCACAGAGATGTTGCTTACTTAAAAAATCAGTTTGGGTACCACCTTACATTCCAAATATGAAATGTAGTGATGCATTTTAGTGTTTTATTTTTATTCTTAGATTTGACATTCTATTAAGAGTAAGGAATAATTTTACTCTGCCTTATTTGCCTTTTAAGGAGGGTTTATTTTTTCAGAATATGCTCTCCTGTTGTTCTTCTTTGGAAATATATATGATTGCTTTTCTCTCCCTCCCTTCCTTCCTTCTTTTCTCCCTTTCTTTGACTTTCTTTTTATGTACCCTTTAGAAAATGTATAACATACTTAAGAAGAGATTGAAAACAAATAAACCTAATTACTACCTAATTGTAAGACTGATGACAGGTAATAATAATTTTCCAAAGAGATTATAGGGGGGCAATGGGGGGCTGGAGGGGGGCTCAAGAATAGAGTACCTTTGCCGGGCGCTGGTGGCTCACGCCTGTAATCCTAGCTACTCAGGAGGCTGAGATCTGAGGATCGCGGTTCAAAGCCAGCCCGGGCAGGAGAGACCGTG
>NW_012278762.1:0-3137 GCF_000151885.1 Dipodomys ordii
TTTTTTCTTTTTGCTTATGTGGTGCTGAGGAATCAAACCCCGGGCCTCATGCATGCAAGGCAAGCGCTCTACCACTGAGCCACCTTCCCAGCCCAAATTTTTTAGACAATTTTTTAAATACTGTATGTATGCCTCCAATTTGTTTCCTTTTGAATAAAATTTGGTATCTCTTCTTGTCTGATAGAATAATCTTGAGGCACATTTTATATTTACCCTTGATAGGAAAAGGGATAATAGGTACTAAAATTCTGATTATATATACTTCAGATAATTAATTCAGTTTTTACTTAATAACAACTCGTAAGAACAGATACTAATTTGTATTTGATAGATTTTAATCATTGAGAAACATGAAGAAAGACAAATAGATTTTTTCCTTTTTTCTTTTTGCCTTTGCTTTTCATTGTTTGCAGCTCATCAGCATTCCTACATCTATAAGCTTAACAAATGAATAGCATTTACTGATAAAAACAAGTCTTGTGGAAACTCCCTAAAGGAGTATAGTTTTGTTGAAATGACTGAAATGAGTCCTCTGCTAATCCATGATAGATATAGGAAAGTTGTCACAGTGTAACAGAAAAAAGATTTCATATTTTTCATTGTACAAATAATTAAAGTTCTAAACTCTGGCAAAGGTTTTAGGTAGTAAATAAGGGACCATTAATCAAATTCTGACTGCTTGATAGACTATGTAGACAGCATAAGTGTTGACCAAGTAATAATTCACAGTGGAAAAATTTCAGTATTGGGCTGGGGAATGTAGCTCAGTGGTACACAGTGCTTGCTTTGCATGTGCAAGGCCCTGGGTTCATCACACAAAAGGAAAAAGAAAGAGAAATAAACTCAATATTGTATTGAATTTAAAACAATATGCTTGACTAAGAATTTCTTCTTTTTATAAAATAAATGTGTTAACAGAAACCAAGCTCTCGGAAAATGTACTTATCTGGCTATGGTGTGGAGCTAGCAATTAAGAGTACAGAATACAAAGCGTTAGATGATATCCAAGTTAAAAGTAAGTTGGGGATTTTGTCTCTACTTAAGTAGGATGAAAAATTGGAGCCATAACATAGTTTTGTTCTAAAGTATATTTGATAAATGTGATTATACATGTGTTCATTTGAAGCTAGAGATTAGATGGACATATTCTGAATACCTTAGAACTCAATTTTAAGCTGAAAGAAGCATTTTAATGGGACCCTATTCTTTAAAAGTAAAAAAAAAAGCACCCCTCCATTTTGGTCACCAGGTGATGAATGATAGCATAGGTGCCTGCAAGCACATGCATGGGTGTGCACACACACGTGCACTAGGGGAGTTATTTATTTTACATGGAGGCTGTTACATCAACAGATGACTGGACCAGGAACTGAGCTATCCCGTGCTCTGCCCAGTCTTCTTGAGTTCCTTAAGGGAATCAATATTTCCATCACCCTGAAGGTCAGTGGTAACGTACAAATTTAGGAAGCTTTGCCTAACATTTTTATTTATAAAAAAAAGTTAGAATATTTTTGTAGCAGGATAGCCATAGCCATTCTTTAAATTATTTGCTTAGATGAAGTAGATTTACCACATTTGTGATCTACCAACCAATATCTGCTATGCTTGTTCTAAATAAACATATACTTGAACTAAATAGACATACATCAGTCAGTACCTCTGAGGTGTTTGCCTGTGTTCTTGTTCTGTCAGAAGTGAGTTTTCCACTTTCATATCCCATATTTCTCTCATATAGCTATCTCCCTTCTGTTACAAAAATTAAAGTAGTCATTTTATCTCTCTTTTTTCACTTAGCATGGGCAGAATCATTTGGTCTCTTCCTGGTGTCTAACCCATTAGACAATGTAGTAGTCAGTCAGTGAATATTTCTCAAACAACAAGAATGAATAGGAGGAAAAAGAAGTCTAGATCAAAGGACTAAGGTTTTTATGTGTAGTTCTAGATAGGCAGGGCTTCAGGAGAAGACAAAGGAACATGAATGCTTACTGAACTCTAATGCACCCTTCACAGCATCCACCTACCATTCCATAAAAGTGCTTGGAAAGAGAAGGAAAATAATGATAAAATATTACATCCTTATCTTTTGAGACTATGATAGCATCTTTCCAAAGATTCCTTAATTATCTTTAAGAGTGTTAAAAATATGCAAGAATGCCTATTTATTAAAAATGGTATAGAGCTCCCACCACACTTAACAGCTAAGCCTCACTGGGCACTGGTGGCTCACATCTGTAATCCTAACTACTCAGGAGGCTGAGATCTGAGGATCATGGTTTGAAGCCAGCCCTGGCTGGTTTATCTCCAGTTAACCACCTAAAGACTAGAAGTGGAGCTATATAGCTCAAAGTAGTAGAGTTCTAGCTTTGAACACAAAAGCTCAGGGAAGTGCCCAGGCTCTGAGTTCAAGCCATACAACAAAACAAAGAAAAACAGAAACAAAAAGAAAGCAGGGAGAAAGAGTACATTTAAAAAAAAAAAAGTCTAGCCTGGCGCTGGTGGCTCACGCCTGTAATCCTAGCTACTCAGGAGGCTGAGATCTGAGGATCACGGTTCAAAGCCAGCCCAGGCAGGAGAGACTGTGAGACTCCTATCTCCAATAAACTATGGTAGAACGCTCACCTTGAGCTGAAGAGCTGAGGGACAGTGACCAGGCCCAGAGTTCAAGCCCCATGACCGACAAAAAAAAAAAAAAAGTCTATACAGATGTATATATATTCAGTATGTCCATGAAAGAAAAACAATGACAATAAATTTTTAAAAAATGAAAAACAGGATTTTATTTAATTAGAAACTCTAATTTTTATTATATATTCTTTTCCTAGTCTAAAAATATTTTTATTTTGTTTTTATTTCCAAAATGTAGTTGTGACTAATACTACTGGAGAAGATGAAACTGAAGCAAATGAAGTTCAAGGGTTTCTCTTTGGGAGATTAAAGTAAGTCTGAGGTGAATTGTAATTGCTATTATTATATTCTCTTGTTTTTTAAGTGATTTAACTTATTGTGTGTATTGCATATATTCACTTCTTGTCATATAGATATAGATATACCATTTATGTGTTTTTTATAAAAGAAACAGTTTATATCCATAGAAAAAGCAAAATCTTGCTGGGCGCTGGTGGCTCACGCCTGTAATC
>NW_012278763.1:0-1450 GCF_000151885.1 Dipodomys ordii
CAGCACCACTTACAGCTTTTTTTTTTTTTTTTTTTTGCTTATAGGTGCTGAGGAAGCGAACCCAGGGCCTCAAGCATGCAGGCAAGAGCTTTACCACTGAGCCACCTTCCCAGCCCCTATAGTCACCTTTTTTAAATGTATGTAGAAGGGCTGAGAAACTCCCACATCATCAGTACGTAATAGCTGTGTGACTCACAGACTTGCCATAACCTCTGGAGGCATCAAATCTACAGAACCAGGACTGAAGAGAATAACAGATGTCTCCAATTGTGTGGGTCAAGGAGATACCAGATCACGGATGTGAAGTTCCACAGCCTTCACTCTCAGCACCAGATCTGACATTTGCACAGCCATGGGGCCAAAATAAGCATGTTTGTCCCTCACATAGGGTTCCACTTTGCTAGAAGCAAATTAGTCCAACCCATAATAAATTATTAAGGGCCTGGTGTGATGACACATGCCTGAAATCTCTGCACTTAGGAGGCTAAAGCAAGCAGTTTGCAAGTTTGCAGCAAGTCTAGGCTCCAGAAGAAACCCTCCTTTGCAAACTTAAAAAAAGGTAAGAATTGGAACCCAGCCAGGTGCCGGTGGCTCACACCTGTAATCCTAGCTACTCAGGAGACTGAGATCTGAGGATCACGGTTCAAAGCCAGCCTGGACAGGAAAGCCTGTGAGACTCATCTCCAATAAACCACTAGAAAACCGGAATTGGCGCTGTGGCTCAAGCGGTAGAGTGCTTTCCTTGAGCTGAAGAGCTGAGGGACAGCGCCCAAGCCCAGAGTTCAAGCCCCACGACCAACCAAAAAAAAAAAAAGAATTGGAACCTAAACCTAGGCTAAGTATATACTCCAGTAAAATGAAAATGTGTACCTGCACACAAAAAAAACTCTATATAAAATGTTTTGCAGCATTGACAATAATATCCAAAAGAACTAGCCAAGCAGGGCACTGATGACTCACATCTGTAATCGTAGTTACTCAGGAGGCTGAGATCTGAGGATTGTGCTTCAAAGTCATCCCAAGCAGTAAATTCTGTGAGGCTCTCATCTCCAATTAACCACCAGAAAACCAGAAATGGAGCTGTGGCTAAAAGTGGTAGAGTACTACCTTGAGCAAGGAAGCTTGGGAATACGCCTAGGCCCTGAGTTCAAGCTCCAAAACCAACAAAAAAATACCCATAATGCCTAGTAGCTGGATCTCCATAGTGGACAGTATATGGAGTGTTCATTCACGGGAGTATTGAGCCAAGCCAGAAAAAGGCTGATGCACTGGCGCATGCTCCAAGTTTCAGCATTGGCTGAAAGATGAGAGCCTTACATGAGGTGAAAGAAGCCAGTCACAAAGGACCACACAGGGGCTGGGAAGGTGGCTCAGTGGTAGAGCGCTTGCCTTGCATGCCTGAGGCCCTGGGTTCGATTCCTCAGCACCACATAAGCAAAAAGAAAAAAGC
>NW_012278764.1:0-988 GCF_000151885.1 Dipodomys ordii
TGCGCATCAACAGCAGCCTGCTGGCGCTGGGCAACGTCATCAGCGCGCTGGGGGACCCGCGGCGGCGCGGCAGCCACGTGCCCTACCGCGACTCCAAGATCACCCGGTGAGGGGGGCGCCGGGGGGGGGGCGCAGGCTCTGACCCCCGACCCCACCCCCGACCTCACCCCCGACCTCACCCCGCCCCCAGGATCCTCAAAGACTCGCTGGGCGGGAACGCCAAGACCGTGATGATCGCCTGCGTGAGCCCCTCATCCTCCGACCTGGAGGAGACGCTGCACACGCTCAACTACGCCAGCCGCGCGCAGAACATCCGCAACCGCGCCTGCGTCAACTGGAAGCCGGAGGCAGAGCGCGGGGCCGAGGACGAGGCGGCGGGGCCCCGGGGGCCGCCGCGCCACCGATCGGAGACCCAGAGTAAGGATTCCAACTCATGAGTTGCGGGGAGCAAAGCAGTTAGGAAAGCATGCTTGTTTATTGTAGGAAAACAGACAGGTAACTACATGCACAAAGCAACCTACTTGATAACCGCCTTGTAGAAATCGCCCTGTGAGCATGCCGGTTTCTCTCTGAAAATTATTCTTCAAAAAACTAAAAAGTATGTGGCGCCCATTCTTTCCAATACTGTTTTATTTTCCGGATGATGTATCCCAGGCTAGGGGTGTCGCTTACCTGCAGTGTTGTGAGCATACTCAGTCTGTGCATTTGATCCCCGGCTCTAAAACGCAGACACAGATAGGTAGACAGACAAGGGATGGAAAAATATATGTCATGAAGAGTTCTCTGTAGGAGTAAAGATTCATGTTGAAAAATCTGGTGGTGTGCAGTGGGCGGGGAGGGTTGAGGGCCTGGGGGGGGGCAGGTGGCCTGATGCCCTGTGCTGTCCCCCCAAACTGTTCCCCTGAACTGTTCCCCCCATGCCCTGAGCTGTCCCCCGTGACCCTGCGCTGTCCCCCCACGCCCTGCACTGTCCCCCCACGCCCTGCGC
>NW_012278765.1:0-2443 GCF_000151885.1 Dipodomys ordii
AAAAAAGCCGGAAGTGGCGCTGTGGCTCAAGTGGTAGAGCACTAGCCTTGAGCTGAAGAGCTGAGGGACAGCGCCCAGGCCCAGAGTTCAGGCCCAACAAACAGACCCAAAAAAAAAAAGCAAAAAAGCTCAGGTGCCTAGGCTTCAAGTTCAATTTCAAGCCCCACAACAGAGAGAGGAGAGAGGGAGGAAGTGAGGGAGAGGGAGAAGAAGAAGAACCTCTTTCTAAGGTTCTTCCAAATCAGCCCAGAAAAGAAAAGTGTGGCAGTATGCCAACCCTCACTCGCTTTGCCTTCGCTCCGGAGACCCACCATTGGTGTGCAAATTCACTCCTACCAAGAATCACTTTTAGGGAACCAAGTAGGCTTAAGTTCAACCCTCATTGCCTCAAAGGGTCTCATCTTGTCTGTGGACTTCTGTTCCCTGCCTCCAAATAGTACTTCACCTTGAAAACTAGCTCAGCTCTCCCTTTTCAAAGAAAATCCTTTCCAACCCCCCCCCCACACACACACATTGTTTTCAAACTTTTAATGTCAAGTCTGACCTCAAACCTCAAAATGCAGGTCATTCCTTCTCTTGGGAAAAACACAAGCATAAAAAGGGTAAAAAAATAAACGTCAAGTTTTGGAAGAATGGAAAAAGAAATGAATGCACACACCTCCAGCTTACTCAAGTGTCCAAGTGTTCAACTCCAGCTTTACAAGCATTTTCACACTCACCAAAATCATTTAACGGACTGAATTAATAGGAGTGTCCAACGGAAGGGGTGAGTGAAACAGAGGAGAATGATTAAGAGTTCTAAGAAACACATCGCCTCCAAACTGTCCTTGCAGCGCAGGCCTGAAGGAAGCTGGCCTCCCGATCTTGTCTCTCCTCCCTCGGATCGCACCTAACTTCAAGTTCTTCACCCCAATCTGTTAAGTCACACCACGCCCCTAAGACTTCTTCTGCCTTCCACTCTGGCCCACCCTCCCTCCACGCCTCGCCTGCCTCACCTCACCCCTTCGAAGCCCTCCCTGCCCCCCTCCAAGGGTCGCCTTACGCGAACTAACTCACCTCCCAGTCAGTGCCTCTCAGATCGGGGAGCTGGGGGCGAGGGGGGGCGGCTAAGGGTGGAGTGGGGAGATGGTTTGTTGCTTAGGGCTTAGGGGGACCCCATCCTTTGCAAGGGCGATACTCCTCCCCGGCCCCCGTGAAGCGGGAAGGACTGTTCTCCTCCCCCATCGCGGCTGCGGGCTTTGTCTACTCGGCCGAGAGAGAACCTTTTCCCCCACGGCCGGGAGCCCGACCGACTCCGGGAAGAGCGGGAGGGGGAGCGGAGGGCGAGCGCCGCCGCGGGGAGCCGCGAGGGAGGGCCAGAGCCGCAGTGACCGACCGGGGCCCCTCCCGCCTCGGCCCCCTCATTACCATAAGAAAGAGGGCCTCGGGACCCTCCGGGCTGGGGAGGGAGCCGGCTCCTCAGGGGGGTGCTGCATTAGCCCTTTCAACACCCATTCCGTTTCTTCCGGTGCTCCTTCTCCGCCTATCCTTCCGCTTAAAATAATTTTTTTCTTAAAAAAAAAAAAAAAAAGAGGGACTTCGACTTCCATCCTACCCTTAGCTTGGCCCGAGAGCGGTGGGTAGATACGGAAGGGCACCTCCCGACCCTCTTCGGGTCAAGGAATTCATCCCCGTGCCCGAGGGCGGGAAACTACAACTCCCGGCATGCCCCGGGCGCCCCCGGCGCGCCCCCCTCCCGTCAGTTCCATGCTGCTCCATCCAGTTCATTTAAAACAAAAGAGTTTGAGCGCTGGAAGGGGCTGGGCTCTATTGGGGGCCACTGAGCGCCGCTCCAGGACTGGGGCTCGGTGCGGGAGCCTAAAGGGGGCGTCTGGACAGCGGAGGCTAGAGACTCACGGTCCGAGGAGGGAGGGGTGGGGGCAGAGATACTGCAGCCCCCCGCCCCCCGTCACCCCGGGAGAGGAGAGGAGATCTGCTTTCTTGGTTTTGCTTCTCTTTTCCCCCACCCCCACCCCGGGGGCTGGGGCGAGGGGAGTCGGGTTACAGGGTGCTTGGGGAGGGGGGCTTAGGGGGAGGGTCTATCTTTCTATCTCGCTTTCTTCCCCCCTCCCCAGTTCTTTGTTCCCCCTCCCCACACACCCCCTCCTCTCCTCTCCCCTCCCCTCCTCTCTCCTCTTTTCCCTTCCACCACCCTCTCTCTCCCCCTCTCTCTCTCCCCCAGCTTTTGTTTCGCCATGCCTAGTCTAGTGGTATCTGGAATAATGGAAAGAAATGGGGGCTTTGGAGAACTAGGATGTTTCGGGGGAAGCGCTAAGGACCGTGGACTGCTGGAAGACGAGCGCGCCCTTCAGCTGGCTCTCGATCAACTCTGCCTCCTGGGTTTGGGGGAGCCCCCCGCCCCCACGGCGGGCGAGGACGGGGGAGGTGGGGGGGGCGGCGCCCC
>NW_012278766.1:0-3061 GCF_000151885.1 Dipodomys ordii
GCTTTTTTCTTTTTGCTTATGTGGTGCTGAGGAATCGAACCCAGGGCCTCAGGCATGCAAGGCAAGCGCTCTACCACTGAGCCACCTTCCCAGCCCCCTCTCTTTTTTCTTTTTACTGAAATTCCTCCACAATAAAATTTAACATCATGACAGATCTGTAGATAGAATGACTGCTCTATCAAGCCTTAACACATGTCCAAGCAATATACAAATACATGTGTCCCATGTCAAGCAATTGAAGCTATAGGAATATTTTAAATTGTTTACCTTGTTTCAACATTGTCTAGCACTCAGAAACTACTTTGCTTGGATATATGTGATATAGGAAGCATCATTTTGTGTCTTTACAATATTTACAACTGGCAAAGTGAAAAGGAATGTTTTGAGTTTTATCATGTCTTAATAAATATGCTGCAGGTGTTAGATAAAACTAAAATGAATGCTGAAATAGAAAATGAACAAATCATTCAAAATGGCCCAAATAATTGTCCTTATAGTACAGAAGAAAACATAAGGACACATTCAATTGGATTTTTACATTACCTTATCTTCATGAAGTAAGATCATCTGTCTGTCTGTCTGTCTGTCTGTCTGTCTGTCTGTGTGTCTGTCTGTCTGTCTGTCTATCTGTCGTCTTTTTTAAGAAAAAATGGGAAAGGTTTGAGGCTGAATATAAGGCATTGTACCAAATGTATTCAACAACTTCTACTGAATCATCGAATAATCAAGTCAGAAAATTTCTTTTCAGGATTTAATATCAGATAAGACTATTATTTATTACTATTTCTCTTTGTTCCTTGATTTTGATTCTGATCTCATGAGTGAAATACAATGTTGTCGTATTTTAAATGATTTTACATCCATTCATTTGCAGAAAACATTTACTGAAACTTGGTACATAAAAGGTTCTATGCCAGGAACCATACAAGCAAAGACAAATAGAGTGTGACTTTGGTCTTTGGTCTCTCTGATATAACGAAAGACACAGACATATAAACACAAAACCAGACTGGAGTCTCATGTGTCAAACTGAATCATGGGGTAATGTAGTTTATTCTTTGAATCAGGAAGGATCCCACTATACAAAACATCCCAAGGCATCTAACTGATCTTTTTTTTTGCCTTATACAACCATGCATTATTCCATATGCATAGAAACATGAACAATTTATAGACTATTGTATGTATTACTATTGTATGTCAATGGTGAGTGGCTGTTCCATTATATATTTCCAAAATAATTACATACATGACCTTTCTGTTGCCTGGTACTAGTGGCACACACATATGAACCTAACTAAATTGGAGGCTGACATGGGCAGATCAGAGTTGCAGGCCAACCGAGGCAGATTAGAGGACAGTTGGTCATAGTGACATGAACTGTGATGGGTGGAGATGGAAAACCTAACACAGATGAAATGTGGCTCTGCTATGCCCCTGTGGGAAGTGCAACCCTGTACTGAAAATAATGAGAGAAAAACAAGGCTGGAGCCAAGCGCCGATGGCTCACACTTGTAACCGTAGCTACTCATGAGGCTGAGGATCGGGGAAAGAACTGAGACTCTTATCTCCAATTATCCACCAGAAAAACAGAAGTGGCACTGTGGTATTGTAGCTCAATGTGGTAAAGAATTGGCTTTGAGTGAAGAGGTCAGGGACAGCATTCAAACCCTGAGTTCAAGCCCCATGACTGACAAAAGAAAGGGGACTGAAGATGCAGCTCCTACGTATCATACTAGACTATTATCAGGAGGCCCTGATTTCATTCACAGGTTAGTATACACACACACACACACACACACACACACACACACACACACACAATGAATATACACAGAAAAGAGAGCAAACAAATTAATTTGACAAAAATATAAATACATACAAGCCATTAGAAATTATGTAGTTAGGCTATATTGTAGAGTTACACTTTTTCATCTTACTAAATACATCTCATAAAATTTAATTGAATTGAAGATAACCAGGTGAACACTAATGTAAGGTTTCGAGACTTCTCAGATGAAATAATAAATTCACAACTCTGGAAAGTTAGCCGTCATAACATATTGCCCTTGAATTCAAGAGTTTCCATGGTTGGCTTACCTTCAATAAGTTACTTAATCTCTGTGGACCTGTAAAATGAAGAAGTTGGAGGATAATGATGAAGGTCACTTTTAAAGATTACCAGTCCTGTGAGTCCAAGAGAAAGTCACTACAAAACACAAATTATTGATAGTAAGGGACTATATATGAATTGTCAATAGCTGTCTTGTATTAAAAGTCTTTTATAGTGTGACATTCCTCTGAAAAATATATTGACTGAGTCTACTAGAAACAGATTTTCATTGTTGTTGTTGTTTTATAAGTTGCCTCAGAAACAGGACTCAATGGATGGCACTACAAGCAAACCACTGCCGAGTAAATGAAAGGTCCTGAGTTCAAACCCCCAGTTCTGCCAAAAATCAAAGAGAGGAAATTCCAGTCTCTCGGCATTCAAACTGCTGTAACCACAGTGCTCAAGAATTTATTAGTGAGTTCTTTGAAAGCCATAAATGAGCTTCTTGCATAATGTTAATCTGTGATATGTATATATATGTATATATATATATATACATATATATATGTATATATATATAGAACAGAACAGAATGAAACTTGAGTTTATTCTTGGAAGTTTCATCTCCAGAAGGCAGTGCTTTCAGGAATGATAGCACACTGTTGGCACATTTGTGCTGCAGTGCCACCACCTCGTTCCCAGAAGAGCATCTGTGGATTCGGGAGAGGAGGCAATCCGGCTGGGAATAGTGCCCAGAGCATACAAGTTTTCATGTCATCTGAACCAGTTAAAGAGAAGACAATGAAATCATTACTTGCTGCCATCTTTTATATGAAATCAGAATTTCTGGGGTTAATAGCTTCCATATACACAGACAGATGATTTTTAAGGGCATCTTTCTGTAATAGAATTGTGGTGTATTCTGTGCATTCTCTCTCAAGTCCCTAACATATGCATGTTTGCTTACTTGTATGGCCTGCTTGCCTGCCTTCCTCCCTCCCTCCCTCC
>NW_012278767.1:0-1814 GCF_000151885.1 Dipodomys ordii
CCCCCCCGCAGCTAAGAAAAAAGAATGAAGGTTACTGCTGGGTGCTAGTGGCTCACACCTGTAATCCTATTTATGTCAGAGGTTGATATTTTGAGGAATGAGGTTCAAGGCAAGCCTGGAGAGAAAAGTTAACTAAATTCCATCTCTAAAATCACCAGCAAAAATCAGGGCTGGAGGTATGGCTCATGTGGTAGAGCACCAGCCTAGCAAGTTAGAGGCTTTGAGTTCAAATTCCAGTGTGGCCAAAAAATGAGGCTAGTCAGACTAGGTATGTACCCTAATGGTAGAATATTTGCCTCTCAGGCACAAGAAGCTGAGTTCTATTTCTAAGACCCTCTCGCCTGAAACCAAAATGGTTGTAACACTAGGGTAGCAGCTTGAGGAGAGAGGAGTGTTGGTGTTGTGGGATAGTCCCTGGCCTCCTCCCACAGCGCGGTTCTGTAACATACTTGGTCCTTGGTCCAGCCTGTTTGATCACATGCTCCAATGGGACCATTCTTCAGAGGAATTTGGTGAGGGGCTCTATCCCCCTGACCCTGTAGTCATTGGCCTTCCTACTGATTTCCATGTCCATTGACAAATAGGTCATGTTCAAGGTACTACAGCTCAGGGCTCCACACTTGGTTCTCAGCCACACACTCTTGGTTCAGAAGAGTCAATATAGAGATATGAGTATGTAATCAGTCCATCAGTCTTTTTTTTTTGTTAGTTGTGGGGCTTGAACTCTGGGCCTGGGCGCTGTCCCTCAGCTCTTCAGCTCAAGGCAAGTGCTCTACCACTTGAGCCACAGTGCCACTTCCAGCCTTTTCTGTTTATGTGGTGCTGAGGAATTGAACCCAGGGCCTCATGCATGCAAGGCAAGCACTCTACCACTGAGCTACCTTCCCAGCCCAGTGTTCTATTCTTGATGTTCAGCTTGTTTTTATCTGTTTTCTATTAAATATTGCAGCACTACATATGTCTTTGTGGTCAAATCATTGCCCTCTTTTCTATTTTCTAGGATCAATTCTTACAAGTTAATTTTATGGTGATGGCAATCAGGCCTCTGATCCCACGCACAGTAGGCCAGTTCTCTATCATTGAGCTACACCTCTATCCCAGAAGTCGAGTTTTATATTTTTCAGAAAAGCACAATTTTGTTATTATTAAGGTATTGTACAGAGGGGTTACCATTTCATAAATCAAGTAGTAAGTACATTTCTTTTTTTGGGAGACAGTGTTACCCCTTCCTTCTCTTGCCCCCAGTTTCCCCCTCCTATCTTTGCCTACAAGTTGCATAGTTTATTTTCCACATAGTGTATGCTACTGTGCCTACATTTGTTAGTCCAGAATGAGCCTATTTTTAAGGTAGTATATAAACTAACATGTTGAGTGATATGTGAAAACACAGAGGTGGCTGGTGTCGTGGAATTGGGGTCCATATGAGGAAGCCAGGGCCTCAGAATGACCTATGTGCTTTGGGCAAGTCTTTTGCTTTCTTTCTTATTTTTTTTATTGTGAAAATACTGTACAGAGGGGTTACAATTACATGGGCAAGATAATGAGTACATTTTTTATCAAGCATTGTAACCTCCTTTGTTTCCCCTTCCCATCCCATCCTTCCCCATCCCCCCCAATCCCCCCCAAAGTTGTAAAGTTCATTTTCGACATAACGACTTGTACGTCTCATTGTTGCAATGGGTCCACCTGTATCCCTATTTAAACGATTTGTTTTTCCCCTTCCCTTCCACAAATTATACCAACATCAAATACAGTGAAAATAGGGGTTATACCGTGGGGGAGGGACATATACAAAGCAACAAAGAAATAATCTT
>NW_012278768.1:0-1071 GCF_000151885.1 Dipodomys ordii
ATTCACTGAAGATATGCATTTCACAGAATTTTCTGCCTGTGTTGGCTTCAAAATGTGATACTCAGACCTCAGCATCCTGAGTAGCTAAGATTACACACACACACACACACACACACACACACACACACACACACACACACACACACACAGTCTCAACGGTTTTTTTTGTTTTTGTTTTATTTTTGTCAGTGGTGGGGCTTGACTTCTGGGCCTGGGCGCTATCCCTGAGCTCTTCAGCTCAAGGCTAGAGCTCTACCACTTGAGCCATAGTGCCAGTTCTGGTTTCTTATTGGAGATAAAAGTCTCACTGACATTCCTGCCCAGGCTGGCTTTGAACCGTGATCCTCAGATCTCAACCTCCTGAGTAACTAGGATTATGGGTGTGAGCCACCAGCACCTGGCTTGGACTTTCTCTTTTAAACTGCAATATATTATGAGCAATTACTAAGCTTAATTAATGCATGTTAGCATAGGTTCCACAGGAGTGAGAAAGTCTAATAAATCTTAGTTCTAAAATTAGAATTATTAGTTAAGAGGTATGTTCTGGAAATCATTGCCAAATAATAACTTGTTAATAGAATTCTTGCTTTTACTCACTGCTTCCCATGAGAAGATTTCCATTTCCAGGCATGTGTTTCTGCAGGCCTTTTAGTTTCTACATTTCTGAGTGTTGTTAGGATGGCAACATTCTAGATGAGCTCTCCTCTATCAGAAAGGTGATGGAGAAAGAACCTTCTTGCTGGAACCTGCTGGTTCCTGGTTATTTCTAGTTCTGGAGTTGAGAACTGAATATCATCGTATGTTTGCTTACACTGAATCATCTCAGGTCTGAAAAGGTCATACTAGAATGAAGATGGAAAGGCCAATGGTGAAGGCTTACTGCTTATATTGCTCTTGAGACTAATCAATTGTTGAAGATAATAATATTATTCATGAATAATACAACTTACCTTGTATTATTAGATGACTTATTTTCGCCTGGCCTTTTCTTCAGTTTTCTTTTAAGTTTGCTTAATGACTGGCTTATCTATTTTTACTTTTGGTACTAATATTGGCGCTTGAATTCAGGAC
>NW_012278769.1:0-2715 GCF_000151885.1 Dipodomys ordii
AAAAGCCGGAAGTGGTGCTGTGGCTCAAGTGGTAGAGCACTAGCCTTGAGCTGAAGAGCTGAGGGACAGCGCCCAGGCCCAGAGTTCAGGCCCTATGACTGGACCAAAAAAAAAATTGGTTTAATCATTGATCTTCGGTGATCAATGTAACTTTCAGTCCCTCACCCTCAGAATTAAGAAGTGGGATGAACATCCAGGGCAGGAAAACTTAGGCACATTTGCACAGAAGTGCACATGCATGCACTCATGGAATTTATAATGTGGAACCTACAGGTAGAGTGGAGATCCCAGACAGCCTAAGTAATCCACAAAACTCATGTGACACACACCTTTTCCCCTTCCCTTAGGGAACATGCTATCACAGCAGTGTCAATAAAATCCAGCAGTGTAGCAAAATTAGGATGCTGTTAGTGAGAGGCTACAGCTGGGGCTGGGAAAGATACAGGTCCCATCTGTCAGTGTGAGAAATTTTGCCACGTTTCTGTTGGTAGGTCCTTTGATCGCAACCATCATGGCTTCTGCCTACAATGAAAACAGTGAGTAGGAGGTTGTGAGTTTCAGAGGTTCACTAATACACCAACTTCCCCTAGAGCGGAGGCTGTCAGCCCGGTGTTCACACACTGGAATTGCCACCAATGCCAGGTGCCACCTTAGAGAGTGAAGGGTCTTAAGAGTTGTTCAAGGGATTCTAATGAACAGTGGGGGTTGAAAACCTCTAGCCTAGAGCCGTAGCCCAGTTCCAGTAACATGAAACATCTGTACCATGTAGTCACACACACACACACACACACACACACACACTTCAGACACCTCCTATCCTTGACCTTGAATCCTCACTGGGAAACCACAGAGTGGTGATGTAGTGAAGTGATATTGAGAGGATATTTTAACTTAGCTATAATGGGAAGAGGAAATCCTTTAGAATTGGGAGGCCCTGAAGCCGTTTGTAGACAAGGGAGAACCATTCCTGGAAGAAAGGAGAAAGCTCATTTGTCACAGCTTATTTTCTGCAGCTGGGACTGGAGGAATGGAAGAAGGGGAGGAAACAAGTGAGGGAGTGGCACAACTATGCACAGACTTGGAGATAGTTTGGGAATTCTCGAGTTGGCAGGATTCTTTCCCATGTCTTGTGGGGCAGAGGGGACACTCAATGTGCAGTGGTTTCCCAGCAGTTAGATAGGTGCCTGGCTCAGCAGCCACCCTCCAGTGCTGTCATGAATGATTTCACAGCTGGCTCTAGTGAAAGATTTTGGAGATTCTTCTCCCTTGATTCAGCATGCTTTCTTCTTTCTCTTTTACTTTCCTTTCCTTTTTTCTTTTGTTTTCTTTCTCTCTTTCTCCCTCTATTTCTCCCTCTACACCCCTTCCTTTCTTCCTTTCTTCCTTCCTCCCTTCTTCCCTCTCTCCTTCCCCCCCCCCTTGAGTGGGGACAGCACTGTGGTTTTAACTCAAGACCTTTCACTTGCTAGGCCAGTAATCTACCATTTGAGCCATGCCAACAGCTCTTTTTGCTTTTGCTATTTGGTTCTTTTTGCTGTTCAGTTATATGGGTCACACTCTTTACTCAGACAAGTCTGAGACTGTGAGCCTCCTGTTTCTGCCTTCCAAGATTACAGTCACAGACTACCATACCCAGTTTGTGACTAATTTAATCTCTAGTAACTGTGAGACTGTGTGAAATGTATACCTTTGGCAATTATTAACTTGAAGGTATATTTTGCTACACCCTGTATTTAGAAATTTTTAGTGATACATATCAAAAACCTTAAAAAAAAAGTCTTGGGGCTGGGAAGGAGCTCAGTGGTAGAGTGCTTGCTTTGCACGCATGAGGCCCTGGGTTTGATTCCTCAGCACCACATAAACAGAAAAAGCCAGAAGTGGTTCTGTGGCTAACGTGGTAGAGTGTTAGCCGGAGCTGAAGAGCTGAGGGACAGCACTCAGGCCCAGAGTTCAGGCTCCATCACTGAAAAAAAAAAAAGTGTAATGCCACCAGGCGCTGGTGGCTCAATCCTGTAATCCTAGCTGCTCAGGAGGCTGAAATCTGAGGATCATTGTTCAAGGCCAGCCTGGGCAGGAAAGTACAGGAGACTCTTATACCCAATTAACAATCAAAAGGCTGAAAGTGGAGCTGTGGCTTAAATTGTAGAACTCTAGCCTTGAATGCAAAATGCAGGCCCTAAGTTCAAGTCCTAGGACTGACCTCCTTCAACCCATCCCAGGCTCATGGTCACTGAAAAGTAAGAACACTTCTTAAATTTATCTAAGGGAAGTAATTAGGGATGTGGCTGAGGGTCTATCTGGAAAGATATTCCTGTACATTTCTCATAATAGAATAAAAGAGCAAAACAAAATATTGGGTAAACCAGGGCTTTATTTCAGAAGGAAAAAAATACAGTCACTAAAATGTTTTAGGAGACTAATGTTAATGGAAAGCTGCTAATACTTTTATTACGTGAGAAAACTAGCTTTTAAACAGTGTATATCCATATTTTAACATGAGGCTTTAAAGAGTTAAAATATATTTCAAAATTTTAGAGGTTGTTCATTTCTAAGGGGTGACATTGAGGATTCTTTTAATTTTCTTCATATTCTTACTTGGAGTGTGTGTGTGTGTGTACTGTTTTTGCTATCATCACAGTCAAGTTAGCTATAATGTGATGCCTTTTTCTGTTCTTTTTCTTTCCTCCTCCTCCTCCTCCTCCTCCTCCTCCTCCT
>NW_012278770.1:0-1105 GCF_000151885.1 Dipodomys ordii
TTTTTCTTTTTGCTTATGTGGTGCTGAGGAATCGAACCCAGGACCTCAGGCATGCAAGGCAAGCACTCTACCACTGAGCCACCTTCCCAGCCCAACTCAAAATTTTGACATGACTTGACATATTATCTCTCACCAACCTTGTTTTGGGGGGGGGAGGGGGGAGCACGGGTTCAAGAGGGTTTCAAGCACTAGGGCTTGAACTCTGGGCCTGGGCACTGTCTTTTAGCTTTTTTGCTCAAGATTGACACTGCTACTTGAGCCACAGCTCTGCTTCTGGAGATAAGTCTTCTGGGCTTTTGTGCCCAAGCTGGCTTTAAATCACAATCCTCAGATCTCAGCCTCCTGTAGCTAGCCACTGCCACTTCTGGCTTTTAGTTGGTTAATTAGAGATAAGTCTCTGCAGTTTGTCTTCCTAGGCTGGCAGATCTCCACATCCTGAATGAGCCACCAGCTCCCAGCTACCTTTTTCCTTATTTATTATGTGCATACATAAACACTGTGCTGGAGATTGAACCCAGAGCTTTGTATCTGCTAGGCAGCTACTTATCCACTCTTTTTTCTTTTTCAGGCAAGGTCTTGCTGTGTATCTCAGGTTGACTATGTAGTCAAGATCTTTTTTGTGCTTCCAGTGCTGGGATTGAGCCGAAGTTGTAGTTTAACAGTTTGCCAACTGCTGGGATTATAGTCATATACCAGTAGGCCCAGTATGGTTTGTGTTGAAATTAAAATAAATTGGCTTCTTTCTCTAATATTTAAAGTTATCTTTGCCTGAAATTTATAGAAGATGAAATATCTTATTTTGGTCTTTATTTATTTATTTAGTTTTGTTTTTTTGGGTCCAGTCGTGGGGCCTGAACTCTGGGCCTGGGCGCTGTCCCTCAGCTCTTCAGCTCAAGGCTAGCACTCTACCACTTGAGCCACACCTCCACTTCCAACATTTTTGTGGTTAATCAGACACAAGACTGTCATGGACTTTCCCGTCTGGACTGACTTTTGAATCATGCTCCTCAATCTCAGCCTCCTAAATAGATAGGATTACAGGCGTGAGCCGCCAGCGCCCGGCCTCAGCTCTATCTTCCATCAGCTGTGTCATCTTGAGCAAGTT
>NW_012278771.1:0-2071 GCF_000151885.1 Dipodomys ordii
AAAAGCCAGAAGTGGCGCTGTGGCTCAAGTGGTAGAGCGCTAGCCTTGAGCTGAAGAGCTGAGGGACAGCGCCCAGGCCCAGAGTTCAGGCCCCGCGACTGGACCCCCCCCCAAAAAATACAAGGAGCCAAGACCTATTCTGAAGTGTGCCTCCATTTTGTTTGCAAGATATCAGTTGACCATAGAAAAAATCTTAGACAAAATCTAAGACAACACTAAAACTGAAAAAATATTTACAGCCCATCATTTGGTACTGATTATTATTTAAGCTGAATGTATGTATTTACAGTTTTCTTGTAAGGATTTGTTTTACATGTTTTGAAAAACAGTAAATTAATTTGTAATACAATATTATATTGACTATTTTCTAATCAAATCTTTATTAAAAAGTAGAATCAATAGGTTTATACTTAAGTGGTAGCTTAAAACTCTTTTACAATAAAATACAGTTTAGCTTTAAGGAAACACTTGGCTGAAAGTAGAAGGATGGAAAGAGATATAGATGTACTTTTATCAATATATAGATATTTATATCAATATAGACTTAAATCAATAACAGCCATAGGAGACAAAGAATGTTATTGGACTGATAATGATCTTCCTGAAGACTATAACAATAATATATATACGCATATATATATATGTATGTATCCAACACCGAAGCACCTACATATATAAAGGAAATATTAACATGAACTGAAGAGAGAGCTAGACAATAACACAACTGTGTTAATAATGCTTTCATAGATGTGACAAAATACCTCATAAAAACAACTGAAGCCGGGTGCCGGTGGCTCATGCCTGTAATCCTAGCTACTCAGGAGGCTGAGATCTGAGGATCATGGTTCAAAGCCAGCCAGGGCAGGAAAGTCCGTGAGACTCTTATCTCCAATAAACCACTAGAAAACCGGAAGTGGCACTGTGGCTCAAGCAGTAGAGCTCTACCTGGAGCTGAGGAGCCGAGGGACAGCGCCCAAGCCCAGAGTTCAAGCCCCACGACCGACCAAAAACAAAAACAAACAAAAACAACTGAAAATGTAATGAAAAATGATTTATTTTAGCTTACAGCTTCAGATGTTTCAGCTCTTGTGAGGATGGCCTCATTCATTGCTATTTCAACAACTAGATATATAGACAAAATCCTACACATATGGTAATTTCCCCCTACTTAATTCAGTGTTACTACTTGTCTTCATTGCTTAATCTGTATTTTTTTACTTTTATATTTTTAAAATGAATTTACCAAAATCATACCAAACTCTACCACTTATTCTACACAGAATTATAAAAGTTTCCCCTCCAAATGCCTTTAGAGAAAGGTGAAATATGAACCATACGATACCAAACAAGTTTTTAAATATATATTTTTATTGTAAAGATACTGTATGGGGGGGGTTACTCCAAACAACTTTTTGAGATTCTTCATAAGCTTATTTTCAACAAAACCTCTTGCCGATATTTGTGCTAATAGTTGATCTTATCAGACTCTTCCTAGCCTTGAGTCAAGATAGGTCATTTACATTGAAGGAGGGATAAAGATGAAAAGATGGAGATCTCCGGTGGTGTGTGTGGTGGGGGGGAGCTAAAGACTTAAATAGAAACATCTCTGAAGAGGAAAGAAGGATGGCTAACAGACACATGAAGAAATGCTCAACCTCTCTAGCCATAAAAGAAATGCAAATCAAATCAACATTGAGATACCACTTCTCCCCAGTTAGAATGGCTATAATCAAGAACTCTAATAACAGCAGATGCTGGAGGGGATGTGGACAGAAGGGAACCTTACTGCATTGTTGGTAGGAGTGTAAACTTGTCCAACCACTTTGGAAAGTAGTATGGAGGTTCCTCAAAAGACTCCACATAGAGCTCCCTATGACCCAGCAATACCACTTTTGGGCATTTACCCAAATGATCACAAACAAGGCCATACTAAAGCTACAGCACAACTATATTTATTGCAGCATTATTTACCATAGCTAAGATATGGAAACAACCTAGATGCCCCTCAGTAGATGAATGGATCAAGAAAATGTGGTATATATACACAATGGAATTCTATGCCTCCATCAGA
>NW_012278772.1:0-1899 GCF_000151885.1 Dipodomys ordii
AAAAAAAAAAAAAAACAACAACCAAAAATGTAAATTGTATCATAATGTTGGTAACATTGTAAACTGTATGATAGATACATATTTTTCTCATGATAGTCCACGTATTGAGCATTTTTTTTTCCTAATTTGACTTTCGTTTGTTGTTGCTGTATTATCAATCAATTAGGATGGACTGATTTTTTAGCAAAACTGACTCGAGTGTGCTACTTCAGGTAATCCTGCCTCAGCTGTTTCTCTGAACTAAACTTGATCAGGGAGTCTTCTGCTTCCAGGTAACTTTACTTTTTTTTGTTAACACAGAGGTCCACATGAAGGACAAAGCATTTTGCCCTGCAGGGTGGGCCCCTTGATTTCAGCGAACATCATTTTTGTCACTCTGTCTGAGATGCTGCTACTAGCCTTCTGGTACTTTCCATTACGTTGTTTCTTGCATGGTTTTGGCCTTGTCTTAGCAGTCTGAATACCCTTCTTCATAGTTTGTGGGCTGAAGTTTATACCTCTCTCTGAGTTTTTCAAAAAATTGAATTTGTGGAGCTATTTTACATCATTTTTCTGGATGTTCTTGTATAATTTCTAGGAAAGAAGAAGAAAGATATTGACTTAGACAGTTACACTTGTACTAGAAGTAGAGAGGTTTTGTTGTATTTTTAATCCTAATATATAAAGATGCCAGTAGAATATGAAATTGTTCCCTTTTTCCCCTCAAGTTCCTTAGCTTGGCATTTAAAATTCTCCTCTGTCCAGGTTAGCTTCATTCCACTTTACATTTTTATATATTATACTTCTTTTAAATTGTACAAAGTTATTTAGCTATGTCAATAGTAGGTCCTGCCTGATGTACGTGGCTCATACCTATAATCTTAGCTACTCAGGAGACTGAGATCTGAGGATCAGAGTTTAAAGTCAGCGCCTTGATACTATATTTCTAGTTAACCAGCATAAAGCTAGAACTGGAGGTGTGGGTCAAATGGTATAGTACCAGTCATAAGCAAAAATAAGCTAATGCACAGTACCTTGAGTTCAAGACCCAGTACTGACATGAAAAATTTAAAAATATTGGGCTGAGAAGGTAGCTCAGTGGTAGAGCACTTGCCTTGCATGCATGAGGCCCTGGGTTCAATTCCTTAGCACCACATAAGCAAAAAGAAAAAAAGCCAGAAGTGGCGCTGTGGCTCAAGTGATAGAGCGCTAGCCTTGAGCTGAAGAGCTGAAGAACAGTGCCCAGGCCCAGAGTTTAGGCCCAATGACCAGACCCCCCCCCAATAAAAGAAAAATGTTTAAGTATTAAAATAATAATAAGTATTGTTTTTCTATAATTTCCCTCACTTTGCAACTCTAGACTTATGTTTCATTTGCCCATATCAATTCTTTCTTCACCTGCAGGTATACCATTATTTATGAAAATCCTATCTGGAGATCAAGAACTCCATTACATACTACCAAATTCTTAAAAACTTCCCTTTCATCTCAACATGTTATACTGTCTTTGTGTGTCTTTACAGGAATTGACTAAATTCTCTTATAGAGAATGCTTTTATTATTTGAATAGCATGTCCCTTTGGTCCCACTTGAACAAAACCCTATAGCTTGATCATATTTGCAATTCTCTTAGGTCTGAGCACAAAACATTGTGCAGCACTTGATGAAGTAATAAAAATCATGCAATATACCCAAATTATGAATAATGTTACACCTTTCCTTCCCATTTCTTGTTGATGGACAATATAACATCCACAGAAGTCATGTTTCCCTCCTTTCTCTCTTTTCCTCCCTCTCTCCCTCCCTCTCTCTCTCCCTCCCTCCCTCCCTCCTTCCCTCCCTCCCTCTCTTCTTTCCTTCCTTCTTTCCTTCCTTCCTTCCTTCCTTCCTTCCTTCCTTCCTTCCTTCCTTCCTTCCTTC
>NW_012278773.1:0-1330 GCF_000151885.1 Dipodomys ordii
AATGAAGTAAGGTTCCCTTCTGTCCACATCCCCTCCAGCATCTGTTGTTGTTAGAGTTCTTGATTTTTGCCATTCTAACTGTAGTGAGGTGGAATCTCAATGTTGTTTTGATTTGCATTTCTTTTATGGCTAGAGAGGCTCAGCATTTCTTTATGTGTCTATTGGCCATCCTTCTTTCCTCTTGAGAAGTTTCTCTTTAAGTCTTTGGCCAACTTATTTTTTGGGCATTTGCGTGTTTGAGGATTTGATGTTGAGGCATTTAATTTTTTGAGTTCCAGGTATATTTTAGATATGAGACCCTTGTCCATTGGATGGCTAGTGAAGATCTTTTCCCAATCCGTGGGCTTCCTATTGATCTTGCTAGCTATGATCTTTGCCATGCAGAAGCTCTGCAGCTTCATGCAATCCCATTTGTCCAACCTTTCTTTGATTTCTTGTGTTTCTGGATCTCTATTAAGAAAATTTTGACCTGTGCCAAGGAGACGTAGGGTTTCCCAAATTCCTTCCTGTAATGTTTTCAGGATGTCTGCTTTGACTCTGAGGTCTTTGATACATTTGGAGTTGATTCTGGTGCAGAGTGATATATCAGGATCTAGCTTTAGCTTTCTGCAGGTGATTACCCAAATTTGCCAGCACCACTTACTGAAGAGGCTGTCTTTCTTCCATTCTATTTTTTAGCTCCCTTATTGAAGATTAGGTGGCTATTGGTTTGTGGGTTCATTTCTGGGTTTTCAATTCTATTCCATTGGTCCTGAGGTCTGTTCTTGTGCCAGTACCAAGCTGTTTTTATTACTATGGCTTTGTAGTACAGCTTGAAATTTGATATTGATATTGTTCCAGCACTATTCTTTCTGTTAAGGATCGTTTTTGCTATTCGGGGTGTTTTATTGTTCCATATGATTTTTTTGAATTGCCTCTTCTATTTCCTTGAAGAATGAGGTTGGAATATTGATAGGTATCACATTGAATTGATAGGTTGGAACATTGATAGGTATCGTATTGATAGCCTTGGGAAGTATTGCCATTTTCATGATGTTGATCTTTCCAATCCAGGAACATGGGAGGTTTTTCCATTTTATAAGTTCTATTTTGATTTCCATTTTCAGATTTTTAAAGTTTTCATCATAGAGGTCCTTCACTTCTTTGGTTAAGTTAATTCCTAGGTATTTTATTTTTTGTTGTACTATTACGAATGGAGTTGTTTTCCTGACTTCAGCCGCACTCTTCTCATTGTTTTGGCATACAGAAAAGCCATTGATTTTTTATTTTTATTGTGAACATATTGTACAGAGGGGTTACAATTACATAAGCAAGATAATGAGTACATTTC
>NW_012278774.1:0-1652 GCF_000151885.1 Dipodomys ordii
ATTTGCAATATCTAGTATATGTCTGAGTCAAGCAGAAAAGGTCAGATAAGGTGATGTTAGGGAAATGAACCCTAAGATATGTATTCAAATGTTTTTTTTCTTTCATGCGATTGTTTTTAACACATTTATAAGATGATTTCTTTGTTGCTTTGTATGTCCCTCCCCCACAGTATAACCCCTGCTTTCACCTTATTTGATGTTGGTATAATTTGTGGAGGGGAAGGGGAAAAACAAATCGTTTAAATAGGAATACATGTGGACCCATTGCAACAATGAGATGTACAAGTCATTATGTCGAAAACCAACTGCACAACTTTGGTGTGGGGGGGGGTGAGGAGGATTGGATGGGGATTGGGTGGGGGGTGGGGGGAAGATTGGAAGGGATGGGAAGGGGAAACAAAGGAGAAGGCAACAATGCTTGATAAGAAATGTACTCATTATCTTGCCCATGTAATTGTAACCCCTCTGTACAGTATTTTCACAATAAAAAAAAAGAAAAAAAATCTGTCTTTTAGAAAGATAAAAAGGAAGGAAGAAAGGAAGGAGGGAAGGAAGGGAGGGAGGAAGGGAAGAAGGAGAGAAGGAAGGAAGGTAGGAAGGAAGGAAGGAAGGAAGATGGACACGTGTCCTCAAGACTCCTATGGGACTCCAAACAGTAGCTACCCCTGACTCATTCTGTGAAGCTGGATCTGAGAGGAATATGTATAGTTAAGCAGAGAGGGGTTGCATACACAACTTGCCTGGAGTGACCAACTTAAAAGGTGTGTGACTTTGGACTAATGATGCTGCTTCTGAGAGTTAGCTCATGAAGATGATCAGACACATGTGCATAGATACACATCACAGAATTTCATGTAAATAGGGACAAAATTAGAAAACAGCCCTAAGGATAAACTATTGTCAAAGAATGTGATTAATCCATAGACCAGAGAGCAGCCAGCCATGGAAAATGTTATTTGCAAAGCATATTTACTGTCATGAGAGAATGCTGATAATGTGATAGCAAAAAGAGTACATATGTATATGTGTATGTGTATGTGTATATACATATATATGAATATATATGCATGTGTGTGTTAAAATAACATATATGCACTTGAAAGCAGATTATATACTCAGAAAGACAAAATAAACATGGTATTTCTGAAATCCTAGAGGCTATTAATTTTAAGATTCACCATTTATTTCATAGCAATTCTGAGTATCGATAGATATGCTATTAATGATGGTTTCATGCACTTTTTTGTCCTAGGGCTTGAACTCAGGACCTGGACACTGTTCCTGAGTTCCTTCACTCAAGACTAGCGCTCTACCACTTTGAGCCACGGTGCCTCTTCTGGTTTTTGAGTAGTTTATTAGAGATAAGAGTCACATGGACCTTCCTGCCCAGGCTGCCTACGAACTACAATCTCAGATCTCAGCCTCCTGAGTAGCTAGGATTATAAGTGTGAGCCAGTGGTGCCCGGCTCATGCACCTTTTAAATGTATTCCAATTTTAGAAGCATTACAATGGGCTATGATCTGTCTTTGTTATGGCTTTCTAAAGATTTAGACAAGGGGCTGGGAAGGTGGCTCAGTGGTAGAGCACTTGCCTTGCATGCATGAGGCCCTGGGTTCGATTCCTCAGCACCACATAAGCAAAAAGAAAAAAG
>NW_012278775.1:0-2124 GCF_000151885.1 Dipodomys ordii
TACTCAGGAGGCTGAGATCTGAGGATCATGGTTCAAAGCCAGCCTGGGCAGGAAAGTCCGTGAGACTCTTATCTCCAATAAACCACCAGAAAACCAGAAGTGGTGCTGTGGCTCAAGTGGTAGAACACTTGCCTTGAGATGAAGAGCTTAGGGACAGCACCCAAACCCAGAGTTCAAGCTCCACAACTGACCCTCTCCCCCAAAAGATGTGGTATATATCCACAATGGAGTATAGTCAGTTGAAGTACTTTACACTCATTGGGTTAAAATTGTTTTAAGAAGTGGGATAGGAAGAGGGAGAGGGATGGAGGGAATGAACCTAATCAACATATGCTCTAAACATATACAGTAATATCATAATGAAATGCCCCTATACAACTAATATATGCTCATGAAAAATGTCCTAAAAATCTCTTATGGCTCATGAAATAATATGGGCAATCACTGTATATCACATACCTTTAGAATACACAATAGTAGAGCAAAGTCACAGAAGAAGGAGATTAAGTCTACTACCTTCCAATCTGTGACTGTATATACTATCCTCTGTAACCTAGAATGTCTTTGCAGAAATGAGCCTCTGCTTTCTGGTGAGAACTTCCATCTTTTAAAGACAAAGGCAGTTGAGCCCTATATCCACAAAAATTTATATGGAGGGAAGCTCTAAAGTTTAACGAGTTCCTCTGAACTGTAGTGGGCTCCTTCTATAGGGTCCTATGAATTCATAACAAAGTGTGTATATATGGGACTTAAAAGGATTTTCAGAGTGAGGAAATAAGACAGAATTGGACTCTGGACTCAAAGAGTTAGTCTAGGGCCCTCCAGTCCATATACTGGGCGCTCTGTACCTTCCAGGCAACTGTTTAGTAGTTCTTGTGTGGTTTAAAAGTTCCTTATCAGGTAGAGATCCTATATATCCATTCTGTATTATGTCCTTAATAATGTATGGCTAGTTTCAGTGTAGTAATTTGATTTAAATAGTGTCCCATTATTGAATATGCATGGTATATATGAACTTGCTCATACTTTCTTTCAACTCTTCTGAATGTTTGAAATTTTTTTATAATAATCAGTCTCAAAGAAATACTAACATCTTGACTTCATAGTAAGCAATGTAGCTGAGAAGGTTGCTAAAATTCCTGTTCTATTTCAAAGCAAGAAGCAGCAGTCATTCTATTCAGATCCACTGCCATCCCCTGTTCACATTCCATGCACCTTTTGACCAAGTGAGGTTCTCAGAATCATGTTCAACTTTAATTGCTAGGTGAGATAGCACACATGTCATAATATGACTCAAAAAGCACATATGTCCACATTGTGTATGTCAACTGTAGCATGTTAGATGCTACAGATAACTAATTTTAGAGCTAATTTTTGTTCATATTTATGAAACATTTTAATACAAAGTTTGTCAACATAGGATAGTCATGAAATTTTTTTCCTTTTAAATAAATTTGTTGATACTTTATTGAACGAAAAAGTTAGCATAAGACGCAATCAGTATTCTAAAGAGCCACATGATGGCGATGTTACTTCAATACACGAAGCATTTTACTCTCTCTTCCAGCTGATTGCATGCATCTGCTCTTTCCCCTCTCTTCATAGTATCAAGAAGTGGAATATCTAGTGGCTATCAGTAAACCTTAATGCTGTTGTGAATCTTTAGAGTCATTATTCATTAGTCATTCCTTCCAATGAGTGTCAGCTACACATTTGTGTGGTATGCAATTAATATTTGCATCCAAGTTATCAATAAAAATACAGACTAAGGGCAAAAGTGAAGTCCTATGGAATGCTGAGAATGTTCTTACTCCTGTTTTAACAGGAATCTACTAAGTATTCTGTAAGCAAAACTTGCAACACAGCCAGGAGCCAGTGGTTCATATCAATAATCCTAATACTCAGGTGGCTGAGATCTGAGGATCTTTTTTTTTTGGTCGGTCGTGGGGCTTGAACTCTGGGCCTGGGCACTGTCCCTCAGCTCTTCAGCTCAAGGCAAGCGCTCTACCACTTGAGCTACAGCGTCACTTCCGGTTTTCTGGTGGTTTATTGGAGATAGGAGTCTCACGGTCTTTCCTGCCCGGGCTGGCTTTGAACCGCGATCCTCAGATCTCAGCCTCCTGA
>NW_012278776.1:0-2466 GCF_000151885.1 Dipodomys ordii
AGAGGGGTTACAATTACATGGGCAAGATAATGAGTACATTTCTTATCAAGCATTGCAGCCTCCTCCTTTGTTTACCCTTCACATCCCTTCCCAACCTCTCCCCACCCCCCCACCCAGCATCTTGGAAATTTTTAAGCAGAAAAAATGACATCCCACTGGGCACTGATGGCTATGCCTCAAATTCTAACTACTCAGGATGTTGAGATCTGAGGATCAAGGTTGGAAGCCAGCTGGGGTAGGAAAAGTCCATGAGATTCTTACTACCAATTAACCACCAGAAAACCAGAAGTAGAACTGTGGCTCAAACTGGTAGAACATTAGCACTGAGCAAAAGAGCTTAGGGACAATGCCCAATCCCCATGTTCAGGTCCCATAATCGACTCCCCACCCCCCAAAAAAATCACATCCCATTTTGGCTACCTAATTGTTTTTTTTTTTTCTTCCAGTTCTAGGGTTTGAACTCAGGGCCTGGGCCCTGTCCCTGAGCTTCTTTTGCTCAGTGATAGCACTCTACCACTTGAACCACAGCACCACTTCTGGCTTTTTTATGTGGTACTGAGGAATGAAACCCAGGGCCTCATGTATACTAGGCAAACATTCTTATCACTAAGCCACATTCCTAGCTCTATCTAATGGTTTTTGGTTTTTGATTTTTCTTTTCCTAAATAGAAGTATTTAACAAAAAGTTTGAAAAATGGAGGGGAAATAAAAAAGGATCTTATTATCACCTCTCCTGCCCACCCTATCCTCATAGATCATTGACTTGAGCTCACCCTTTCCTGGCAGCAAAGTAATACAGTAGATATATAGGAAGGCCTACTGTGTGCCAGACCCTTTGCTAATGGCTTCATATGACTGTATGCGAGTCTGCCCTTCATATGAATATACGCAACTACTGTAGTTTGAAACCGTCATTGTAGGAAAGCTGAGAGACCTTCCCAAACTCAAACTGTGAGTGATAGGGAACAGCAAGGTAGAAATTGGAATTTGGGTCCATCTGGTAACAAGCCCATGATTCTTATGTATAGGAGGAGATTGGCTATTTATTTGGCTATACTGAGTTTTGAATTCAGCTCCTTGAACTTACTAGACACATGTTCTACTGCTGGAGTCACATACCCGAACCCTTTTTTACTTCAGATATTTTTCAGATAGGGTCTTGAGTTTTTGCCGAGTGCTGGTACAGACAGACATTCTTCTACCTATGCCTCCCCTATAGCTGGGATTATAGGTGCATGCCACTACACTTGGCTAGTTGGTGGACATGAGGTTCTCACTAATTTTTTTGCCTAGTCTGTGAGCCATCTTTCTAATCTCTGCCTTTCAGGTAGCTGGGATTATAGATATGAGCCACAAGATGGGCTTTTTAAATAGCTATGTTCACAGTGAACATCCTTTTTTTGCATTTTGCTATTTTTACTTTAATAGCATGTTCTGAGTTTTTTCCCCACCCACTGCTTGCTTTGGTATATAGTATATTTAGGGGATGCCACTTCAGATGACACAGGAGGACAGCCCTAAACTTCAGTTTTCTGGCCTGGATGGAGGTATTATAGATCCAGACCCCAACGCTGCTCATGACTACTGGGGAAGATGGCAGCTGTCTGCAAGCCTTCTGGGTTGTCCAGTGGCTGCCTCCTCTCAGGTCTGGACAGATCTTTCTCTCCTAGGCTTCCCAGAATCAAAGGTGATAGATACCTAGTGTGAGATTTCCTGGCCTAGCAGAACTGGCACAAAATTGTCTGTGGGTCCCAGGAGCCAGTCCTGCTCTCTTGCACCTGGTGAAGTTACCTGCTAGTACCTCTGTCCACCCCTTGGCCTCCATGTGAGCAGCTGGGGAAGGAAAGGCAGGTTCCTGTTCTGGGAGCTGGGACTAAGATGAATCAATACAGGCAGCGTCAGCAAGGCTTCCAGGAGGCAGGTGTCTTGGAGGACAGAAGCTATACCTGTGGCTAGAGTGGCCACCCAGCCACCTTCCTGAAGGGAGCAGCTCCAGAAGTGCCCTCTGCTCCCTGTTCCTGTGCTGTAGGGAGAAGGGCAGCCTGGCCCACAGTCTGCAGGTGGCTCAGCAGCAGGCTGATGAGCTGCGCCAGGAGCTGGAGAAGCTTCAGGCCGCACATGAGGAGCTGCGGCGCCAGCGGGACCAGCTGGAGGAAGAGCAGGAGGATGCAGTGCAAGATGGAGCCCGTGCACGCAGGGAGCTGGAGCGCAGGTGGGCCCCTCCCTGCCTCCTGGTCAGGGCTATTCCAGTGCACCCCTGGGTTTCCATGGCATCCCTGAGACTGGCGAGCACCAGGAGTCAGCCTAAGGAGGCCTTGGGCACTACTCATGCAGGATCTTCCAACCTGCCCCACTTTGGGGTTCAGGGAGTGTGTCACTGACATGGGATGAGAAAACTGGGAGGAGAATAGAAGCAACATTTAAAAGTAGCAGTATTGGGGCTGGGAAGGTGGCTCAGTGGTAGAG
>NW_012278777.1:0-1914 GCF_000151885.1 Dipodomys ordii
TGCCCAATAAATAAGTGGGCTAAAGACTTAAAGAGAAACTTCTCTGAAGAGGAAAGAAAGATGGCCAATAGACACATGAAGAAATGCTCAACCTCTCTAGCCATAAAAGAAATGCAAATCAAAACAACATTGTGATACCACCTCAACCCAGTTAGAATGGCAAAAATCAAGAACTCTAATAACAACAGATGCTGGAGGGAATGTGGACAGATGGGAACCCTACTTCATTGTTGGTGGGAGTGTAAACTTGTTCAACCACTTTGGAAAGCAGTATGGAGGTTCCTCAAAAGACTTCACATAGAACTCCCCTATGACCCAGCAATCCCACTTTTGGACATTTACCCAAATGATCACAAACAAGGCCATACTAAAGCTACCAGCACAACTATGTTTATTGCAGCATTATTTACCATAGCTAAGATATGGAACCCACCCAGCTGCCCCTCAGCAGAGTTCTTCTAAATGCCTATTTAAGCCTGACCTTTCCCTCTCCATTCCCCGCAGCACTTTTATCACTTCTTCCTCTTTGCACAACACAAAACAAGAAGCAAAGTTCATTCATTGTAAACTCATGGAATGGCTGTTAGTGTGTGTGTGTGTGTGTGTGTGTGTGTGTGTGTGTGTGAAAAAGGAAGAGAGAGAGTACATGCTCGTGCTATGTAATTAGAACCTGACCCACGACTTCAAGTGTGCCAAGCCAGCACTCTATCTATAGCCCTATCGATACATTTTGAATAGCTTTTAAGACAATGATATAAAAATTCTATTTGGCAATAATGATATATGAGTGGAATAGTAGTTCTATTGTAAACTGAAATGTTTTTATCTCATTTAATTTGTAAATTTAAGGTAGATTCATTCTATGTGACAAATATTTAATCAGAAGAAATTTTGCCCTTTATAATAACTATATGCATTAGCTTAAGACACCATATTCTGTAATCCTATGAGTTTTCAATGCTCTTAATGTTTATTTTCCTTTTAGATAACCACCATCAGTGCAATCATTTATTTGCAGTGTCCACAGATAGTAACCAGAAAGCTGATCATATGCTGAAAAAATGAGCACATGCAAAGACATCCGTCCTGCTCTGTACATTTTTATTACATATACCCTCAACTTCTTCAAACGAATGTCTTATTATGTTGGTTTCTCCTTTGTATGAAAATTGATGTCTTGCTCTTCCATTCCCTGATTTGAGACAGTCCTTTTGGGCTTTTGAACCAGAACTTGGTCTTTCACAGATTCTCTTTTTCCCTAGCTGCATCTTGATGTTTTCTCTCTTTTGTAGAACAAAACAGCTTTTACCCTTCTCATTATACTCTCCTGTTGCACTACAATTCCTAGCAAACACTGTTGTGCTTAGAGAGAATGGGAGATACTGGCAGCCCTGAAGTGGCTTTAAAGGCTTTTAGTACCAAAGAACAAGAAATGAAAGAACTAGGTTACTTTCTGTTTGCTTCAGTTTCTTAATGTGGAGTGGGGGATGGATTGGGTTTGGGTATCAGGTACAGTGGCAACAAACAACTTTCTTGAACTTAATACTTCAATGACATAAATGTTTTGATAATAAGTTAAACATATCCACAGCTCCAGAAAAAGCAATTGCTCCCGGCATGAATAAGTAAAAGGAATTGGGCTTTAATGAAGCAAAAAAGTATTTGACATTTGTAAAATGATAATATGAGGATAAGTAGATGGGGCATTATAAGGGTAAAGGAAAAGCATTTTTCGCCTGACAAATATATACAGAATGTATCTTTCTTAAGAAGGAGAAAAGCTTGTTTCTAGTTGACTGAGCTCTTGCTTAGGAAGGCAAAAGCAAGGAAAGAGGAAGGAAGGAAGGAAGGAAGGAAGGAAGGAAGGAAGGAAGGAAGGAAGGAAGGAAGGAAGGAAAGAAGGAACGAAGGAAG
>NW_012278778.1:0-2622 GCF_000151885.1 Dipodomys ordii
TTTTCTGCTTATGTGGTGCTGAGGATTCGAACCCAGGGCCTCAGGCATGCAAGGCAAGCGCTCTACCACTGAGCCACCTTCCCAGCCCCCTGTCGAGCTTTCTTGCGCAAGGCTAGCACTGTACCACTTGAGCCACAGCTCCACTTCTGACTTCTTGGTGGTTAACTGTAGGTAAGAGTCTCACAGAGTTTCTTGCCCAGGCTGGCTTCAAACCAGCGCCTAGCACGGTGAAACTTCTATCTCCTATTAACCACCAAAAAGCTGAAAGTAAAGCTATAGTTCAAGTGTCAGAGTGCCAGCCTCCAGTCAGAAAAGCTGGGGTGGCCAAAGTCCTAAGTTCAAGTCCCAATACTGATACAAAAAAAGGTTCACGTGAAGGTCAGAAAATAAAAGTTTTGACTCAAGATATAACTGAACTTCTTGTGATCCCTCAACTTGAGAAAGTAACACACTAAGGAAAGTCTCAAATTATTTATTACATTAGTAAAATGGCCTCGTAGGTTATTTTGGTCACCACCCAAGCAAACCTATGATGAAAGATTCAAAGAGAATTTAGAAGACAGTTTAGTATCTCACCTCTGTGACAGAGCAGACTGTTTCAATTTTAAAAGTCCTAATAAAACTGTACATAAAGTATGCCAAAAAGAATAAAAGTACAGAGACAGGCACCAAAAATCACAAAAAAAAATGTACCAGCATGTAATTGTTTCTTCCAGCTAGAAATTCTTAAGTTAATTCAATAAAGATCTTTAAGAAAGGATCATTTGAGCAGTTCCTTAGCCAGAAAGACACACTCCACTCAAACAAGGTAAAATACTAGACAGATTATTCATCTGCTTACGTGTATTTTTGTAAAAAAATGACCTCAAGGGCTGGGAAGTTGGCTCGGTGGTAGGGTGCTTGCCTTGCATGCATAAAGCCCTGGGTTCCATTCCTCAGCAACCACATAAGCAGAAAAAGCTGGAAGTGGTGCTGTGGCTCAAGTGGTAGAGCACTAGCCTTGAGCTGAAGAGCTGAGGGACAGCACCCAGGCCCAGAGTTCAGGCCCCACAACCGACGAAAAAAAAAGACATCAAAACATAAGGTACCACTGATTATGACCCATTGTTTTGATGAGTTAATAATGTGAAAATATAATCTCACTTCTTTTTCAAAGATTACCAGCTCTTTAATCTTTTTTTTTTTTACCTTTTTCTTTTTCTTTTTTTTGTCAGTCCTGGGCTTGAACTCTGAGCCTGGGCATTGTCCCTGAGCTCTTCAGCTCAAGGCTAGCGCTCTACCACTTGAGCCACAGCGCCACTTCCGGCTTTTTCTGCTTATGTGGTGCTGAGGAATCCAACCCAGGGCCTCATGCATGCGAGGCAAGCACTCTACCACTGAGCCAACTTCCCACCCCCCATTTCTGGTTTTTTCTGTTTATGTGGTATTGAGGAATCAAACCCAAGTCATGGGGTCTGAACTCTGGGCCTGGGCGCTGTCCCTCAGCTCTTCAGCTCAAGGCTAGCGCTCTACCACTTGAGCCACAGCGCCATTTCCGGCTTTTTTCTGCTTATGTGGTGCTGAGGAATCCAACCCAGGGCCTCATGCATGCGAGGCAAGCACTCTACCACTGAGCCAACAACTTCCCAGCCCATTTCTGGTTTTTTCTGTTTATGTGGTACTGAGGAATCAAGCCACAGCACCTCTTCCAGCTTTTTCTATGATTAATTGGAGATAGACTTTCCTCCCTGGGCTGGCTTCAAACCGTGTTCCTCAGATCTCAGTCTCCTAAATAGCTAGGATCACAGGCATGAGCCATCAGCACCAGCCTTCACTTTCTTTTTAAACTAATGGTTATCACTCCATAAAAAAAGAGAAAATGAGGAGTGGGAATTATGGCTTAGTGATAGAGTGAAGGAAGGGTAGAGACCAGCCAGATGCTGGGGGCTCACGCCAGTAAGCCTAACTACTTAGGAGGCTAAGAATGAGGATCACAGTTCAAAGCAAGGCCAGGAAGAAAAGTCCCCATGAGACTCCAATTAACCACTCAAAAACCAGAAGTAGAGTTGTGACTCAAAGTAGTAGAGCACTAGCTTTAAGCAAAAGAGCTGAGACACAGTGTCCAAGCCCTGAGCTCAAGCCCATGACTGAAAAAACAAAAAAACAAAAAAAAGAAATGTACTCATTACCTGACTTATGAAATGGTAACCACTCTGTACATCACCTTTTTAATAAAATTTTTAAATGTTTAAAAAAAAACATTGAGGTTCTATCTCACCCCAGTTAGATAGGACAACATTAATAATTGGAACAAAAACAAATGCTGGTGGGGATGTGGGGGAAAAGGAACCCTATTGCACTGTTGGTAGGAATGTAAACTAGTAAACCACTCTGGATAGTGGTTTAGAGAGTCATAAAAAGCTAAACACATAACTACCCTATAATCTAATTATACCTCTCCTGGGCGTCCACCTAGAACATAATAAGTCAGAATACAGTAAAGACACTTGCATATGGGGCTGGGATGGTGGCCCAGTGGTAGAGTGCTTGCCTTGTATGCATGAGGCCCTGGGTTCGATTCTTCAGCACCACATAAGCAAAAAGAAAAAAGCTGGAAGTGGCGCTGTGGCTCAAGTGGTAGAG
>NW_012278779.1:0-1595 GCF_000151885.1 Dipodomys ordii
GGGGGGGGGGCTGGATGGAGGCCCCGCCGGCCTCACGTCTGCGGCCTCCTCTAAGGACAAATGAAGAGAGGCCCAGCAGAGATGGTGGCGGAGGGGACTCACCCAAGATGGAGAAGGCGCGCTGCTGGCAATCGCCGGCCAGGAGGTAACTACACCGCCCTGCGAAGCTGAACACGGCTCCATCAAAGGTGTTGATCACGTTGTCTCCGAAGAGGCTGCAGCGGGCTGTGGACGGCCGGTCTGGAGTCTCCTCCCTGCACACGGCCCCTGAGGACGAGGCCGGGGGTCAGCCCAGCCTGGCCACGAGCCCTCCCCTCCCCGGCCTCCGAAATGAGGCCGCAGCTGGAGGAATCTGGGCTGCAGGATGGAGCTCTGACTCCAAAGGAAGGAGAGAACTCTGCCGCCAGCCGGGGGCCCCGTGGCTCCCACCTGTCACCCCGGCTACCCCGGAGGCTGAGATCGGAGGATCGCGGTTGAAGGCCAGCCTGGGCAGGAAAGTCCGTGAGACTCTGATCTCCCCTAAACCACCAGAAAACCGGAAGTGGCGCTGCGGCTCAAGGGGTAGAGCACCAGCCTTGAGGGAAAGAGCTCAGGGACAGCGCCCAGGCCCTGAGTTCACGTGTTGGTGTTTGGTTTTAGGGAGTTCGTTTTGGTACTTTTTTGGTGCCAGGACCGGCACCAAAAGGAAAAAAAAAAGATCTAATGTCATCCCTGAAATAGGACCCAGGAGTTATGGGAGTAATGGGGTAGAAGGTGTGTGTGTGTGTGTGTGTGTGTGTGTGTGTGTGTGTGTGTGTGTGTGTGTGTGTGTCTTGAAGCTTGAACTTGAGGCCTGGGCATTGTTCCTCACAGACATTGCTGTCTGGCGCTGGCTTCCAATTATGATCCTCAGATCTCAGCCTCCTGAGTAGTTGGGGTTACAGGCGTGAGCCACCAGCGCCCAGCTCTGGAGGCAGAGATGTTTCAGGAAGTCTGTTCAATCTAATGATTCTGCTTACTGACTGGAAATACAATAATGGCTGGGTCACTCAGGAGGCTGAGATCTGAGGATCATGGTTCGAAGCCAGCTAGAGCAGGAAAGTCCATGAGACTCTTATCTCCAATTAACTACATAAAAACTGGAAGTGGTGCTGTGGCTCAACGTGGTAGAGCACTAGCCTTGAGCACAAGGGCTCAGAGACAGTACCCAGGCCCTGAGTTCAAACCCCATAACCTACAAAAAAATTATGTATATATATACATATATATGTGTGTGTATATATACATATATATAATGGCCATCACTGAAGACATGAAAAATGCAGAAAAACATGAAAAAAATAACCAGAAGAGTTCATCTTTTCATTAGCTGGATGGATGGGTGGGTGGGTGGGTGGATGAATGATGGATGTATAAATGGATGGATTGATGAATGGATGGATCAGTGGATGGGTGGATGGGTAGATGGATGGGTGGATGGATGGATCAGTGGATGGGTGGATGGGTAGATGGATGGGTGGATGGATGGATGGGTGGGTGGGTAGGTGGGTGGGTGGAGAGGTAGGTGGATGGATGGATGGATGGATGGGTGGATGGATGGATGGATGGATGGATGG
>NW_012278780.1:0-1860 GCF_000151885.1 Dipodomys ordii
TTTTTTTTTTTTTTTTTGCTTGTTAGTGGGTGGTAAGAATCAGGGACTTTCCTGGCTGGTCCAGCATCAACTTTTGATCTCTAGATCTCAACCTCCTGAGTAGGTAGGATATTAGGTGTGAGTCACCAGTAGTGCTGTCTCATGCCTTTTTTATTCTGGGTTTCTTGCAAGAAGCTTGCCAGCTAATTTGGACAAATATTTTAGGAATATTTCCCATTCTTACTATGTTCTTTCAGTAGAAACTAATCTTTGTTTCTTATAACCAAAAGGCATTTTTTTATTTAAGGCTAATGTTCAATAGAGGTTGAGTCCATATATTTTTCTAGAATAAGCTCATGGGCCACTGAAAGTAGTTCCTGATCTTTTCTTGTTGACTCAAAAACTCTTCTGCGCTTAAAGCCTTTCATTCCTTGGTGAAGCCCTGTGTATTTTCCCTACAGCTATTTCCCGGAGCTTCCCCAGGCTGACTTCTTCCCTCACAGGAAGGAAGTAATTTTCTGTGGAAATGGCCTGGATCTTCCATAATATTAACTACCACTCTGGCCTATAGCCTGCCTCCTTCTGGGACCCTGGTGGGGCTGAAGGGGCAGGGCTTGGGGCAGGGCTTGTGACTTGGCCTGGGTGAATAATCTCAAGGGTGGACAGGATGGGGTCTGGGGGAGGTTGAAGTGATTTCTTTCCATATCTTCCCAGCATTCTCTCATGGGAATGCTTGATCCCTGGCCCTCAATTTGAGAAGCATGGTCTTTAAACTTAGACAGTTGACTTTGACTTTCTCAAGGCTCAGTGAAACAGGCGCTTATTTACTTGGTCCCAAAGGAGCGCTTCCAGCCCTTGCAGTGACTAGAACTGAGCATCCTGCCATCTGCTGTGTGTTTAGTTAGTATAAAGCCTAGAGAAAAGAGAATGAATACTCCTTTCTTTCCTTCCTGGGAAACATAGGCTTTGTTCTGGGCTTCATGGTAGCTCCTTCCTCCTCCTGCTCAGCACTGGGCTTTGCCTTATGTTTTGGTTACATAGTTGAGTCAAGACTTGCATGTCACTCCCACTAGCTCAGCTTATCACCATGAATGTAGCAGATACAGAGAGCACAAGGGCAAAAATACATGGCCTCTGACAGTGACCTTGGAGCCAGAGTTCTCCCCACCCACTCTGCATCCTGGGTGGCCGTGCCCACCTTCCTGGTCCCTCTGCCCTCAGCCCACATGTCCTGCCTGGTGCTTTCCTTCCTTTTAGATACTGCCAGGAGCTTTCATCTGTCCTTTCCACATGAACAAATGCAGTTGTTCCTTGGTTCCTTTGACACTGGGGCCCTCTCTGTCCCTCTGGTTTCTAACTGCCCATCTGTCTTCTCCCTTTCAGTTGAGTGTGAAGGTTTGATCTGTCTTCTGCACCTTTCCTCACAGCCGGGCTGCAGTGTGGAATGCCTCCTCATTTCCCATATCCTCTGGGCATTTCCATTTGTGCTGCCTTTGGAATCTAGGAACCTACTGGGCAGGTAACCTTCAGCAGAAAGACACCCATGCTTACTTGTCATCTGTGCATCTTCAAGTAAGAAAATCTTTTCTTCCCATTTCCCAAGTCCTACTGTAGCACTTAATAGAAGCTGTGGCCATCACTTTCTATACATCCAGTTAATCTGAGACTGAAAATATCATGTTGTTGCTGATGTGTAATGTGTCCGATGATTGTGTGTATGGAACATACACAGACTTTTTTCTTGTGTTTATCCCCATGAACAATCCAGTATAGCTCTTATCCACATGGCACTTACATTGTGTTAGGTCTTCTAAGTCGTCTAGAGATGATTGGAAGTATGTAGGAGATGTGCAAACACTACATTATCTTTTTTTTTTTTTT
>NW_012278781.1:0-1034 GCF_000151885.1 Dipodomys ordii
CCCCCCCCCAAAAAAAAGAATTCACAATTAACATTATGCTTAATGATGAGGATAAATGTTTCCTCTAAGAATTAGACAAGGATGCTCACTTTCATTATTGCTATTCAATATTGTATTGGATGTTCTAATCACAGCTATTACACAAGAAAAAGAAATGAATTTTCTAACTTGAAAAAGAGGAAATCAAACTATCCTTATCCAGAGTACATTATTTTAAATAAGCAAACCCCCAAAGAATCTATAAAATACCTGAATCAACTAACAAGTTCAGTTTTGTTACTACACACCAGCAGTGACCAAGGCAAAAAAAAACCCAGAGTATTCTATTTACAATGGCATCTAAAATAATGAACTACTTAGATATAAATCTAACCAAACGGGAGAAAATTGTAGGCTAAAATTACAATAAAATATTGAAAAGACATTTAATAACACTATGTAAATAAATAAGAAGATTTAACATTGGTAGGACATACTACCTAATATTATGTATAAGTGTACCCCAAAGGCCCATGTGTTAAAGTCTTGGTCCTCAGCCTATGGCACTATTGTGAAGTGGTACAACCCTTAGAATTTAAAACCTAGTAGTAGACATTGCAATCTTTCAGGGTGTACCCTTGAAGGAGATTGGGGATTCTACCTCCTTTCTTCTTTCATTCTCAGCCATGAAATGAATGGAATCTTTCTGGCACATATTGCTACTAGGATGTACTACTTCATCAGAGGCCCAAAAGCATCAGGGCCAATTGATCCTAGTAAAACTTCCTAAACCTTAAGCCAAAATACAGCTTTCTGGCCAGGTGCCAGTGGCTCACACCTGTAATCCTATCTACTCAAGAGGCTGACATCTGAGGATCGAGGTTCAAAGCCAGCACAGGCAGGAAAGTCAGTAAGATTCTTATCTCCAATAAACCACCAGAAAACCAGAAGTGGCACTATGGCTTGGGTGGTAGAGTGCTTGCCTTGAGCTGAAGAGCTCAGGGACATCGCCCAAGCCCAGAGATCAAGCCCCACAACCGACAAAAAAAAAAAAA
>NW_012278782.1:0-3118 GCF_000151885.1 Dipodomys ordii
TTTACTTATAGCCATATTATTTAAAAATTGTGTGTGTGGGGTGGGGGGGGGGGGGGGGTGAGGGGCGGGAGGGGAGTGCACCCAACCATGTGTCCTCAGGCCTAGGAAGGAGATCCTCTCACTGTTTTTCTTCCTTCTACTCCTGATCACTTCTCACAAGGTCTGTGTAATTGTGCTGTGGTGGAGCTCTACCTTCCTTTTTAATTCAGTGTGCAATACTTCTGACATGTCTTCACTACTCGTCCTTGCAAAGGTATGGCGGCTTGTTTTATACAAATATGCACCTCATTTTCCATTTGATTCAGGTACAGATTGTGAAATAGTGTATTTTCCATTTTCTTCATACTGAGAGTTGTTGTTATCTTTTGCGTCAAATATTCCTTCATATTTAATCATTACAACTATCAGGTCATGGTGAAGCTTCATAAAATCACCGATAAAGAAAAATGAAAACCATGAGAATTACAGCATCTGCTCTGACCACGTTAATTTCTCCATTTAACAAGGTTGGGGAAATTACATTGTGATTTAGAATAGTTGGAGGGAGGGTGGTGTAGAGAAATGGATCCCTTTTGTATTGTTTCTTAGTGTTAAATGAGTCTGCCAATTGACTGGTATTTTGTCCTTGAGAATTATTTATTTATTTATTTATGTTGGTAATGGGGCCTGAACTCTGGGCCTGGGCGTTGTCCCTCAGCTCTTCAGCTCAAGGTTAGTGCTCTACCACCTGAGCCACAGTGCCACTTCCAGCTTTTTTTTTTCTGCTTCTGTGGTGCTGAGGAATCGAACCCAGGGCCTCATACATGCAAGGCAAGCACTGTACCACTGAGCCACCTTCCCAGCCCCCACCATCCTTGAGAATGTTTAAAAACTTCCAGCAGGACAAAAAGAAGCAGATCTTGTAGATGATGGCACAGAACGCTGCCTACAGGACAAGAAAAGCACAGAATGAATCTGCTTTAACTCTACAGCTGATATTTATGGTGCTGTGCTAACAATGTGGATTAGTAGTAGAGCATACATATAAAGGTTTATTTTTGGATATAAAACATATCAGTAGGCAGAGGGTTAATAAAAATTGTTGAATGGAGTATGAAATACACATCAGTGTATATGATTTTGTCAGAATGTTGAGGACATATGTGATTATTATAGCCAAATAAGTAGATAGTATGTCTCCATTTTATTAGTTTGAGAAGATATAGATAGATAAATATAGATATCATATATATAATGCATTTTGTATACATGTTTCATCTACTTTTCCATGAAATTCATGCCATGTGCTTTAGAGATCATGAAGTATGCAAAGGTCATTTAAGAGCAGTGAATCTGGACTCATGAATTGAAATCAACATATGGTTTTTATTGAGCACATACCATTCTTTATTAAGCTCTAGAGCAGTGAGGGCAGGCCACGATGATGGTGTGGAAGAGGAGGTAGCTCTCTGACAAGCAAACATTGCCTTTGAAATAAACTATCTTTACTCAGAGATAGTGCACAGGCAAATAGTCAGTCACAATTGCACAAAATGAACATATCCACATACCCAGCACAGAAATCATCAGGAAAGGTATTCTCAAACTCAAAATCTTCCTTTTGTTCCTATTGCAGTCATTTTCTTCTCCTAAGACAACCAGTACTGTCATTTAGAACATAGGAGATTTGTTTGGCATTTTATATTTTAGAAAAAAACCTACTTGTATCTCTAGTTCTGGCTTCTCTTTCCTCATAGAGTGTTTCACTCATGCATGTTAGTGTACAGAGCAGAAGTAGTTTGCTCCTGTTGTTTAACATTTGTATGCAAGAGCAGAACATATTTTTATCATTCTATATTTGAAAAGCATTAGAGATTTTCCCATTTTACAGAATTACTAGTAGAATTGCTATAAACATTTTTTGATTATGTCTTTTCGTCCATATGCATTTCTTCTGAGTGTGATTCTAGGAATAGATTTTCTAATATATAATAGGTTGGTATGTTCAATTTTAGTGAACACAAGCTTTCAAGATAGAGGTAGCAGTTGAGAGAACAATAAAATTATACAATAGTTCTCTTTCCACGTATCTGCCACAGTTGCTGTAATCAAGAAGTAAAATTTTTGTCGGTTTCAGTTTGTAAGTCATTGTGGATTTAATCACAGTTTTATGACTTCTAATATAGTTAAGTACCATTTTATATGTTCTGTGGATAGGCTTATTGGACATTCTGAATTTCTATTTTCGGTCACATCTGCTCCAGATTTGTACATTTTACCTCTTACAGAGTTGTGTGCTCTGCTTATTAGTCTTTAGTAGCTTTTTGTATAATCTATATAAAAACCATATCATAGATATAACATATATACACACTTGAAGATAATATATACACATGCCATATGTATATATATATATTCTATATTTGTTTATTTTTGCTGAAGAGGACTGGCATTGAAAAGTTTATTCATGCTTTTAAGTATGTGTTCATTTTAATATAAAACAGGTTGCAAAAAATACAACAACCTTCCTCAATTTGGCCAAATATATTTTTCTTAAGGAACTTTCTATGAATTGTTGTTTTAGAAGCCATTTAACTGTGAGTATTTCTAGATGGTATGTGTTCCTTCTGAGCAGTCTGTGCGCAGACAGTTAATTTGCTCTTTCCAGCTCCCAAATCAACCCCAGTCCTTTGCTCTTAAACAAAGTCACAGCACCTCAGATCGGCTTTCACCACACTTCTGTTTCTGAGCAATATCTATGACCTTGAGATTCTCTTGGACAAACTCAGGAAATCTTGAATTTCAACATTACACTGTGGTTAACATTCTTAGTTACAGCTGCAGATTCCCTTTTTCCATGCTGGAGAACATTCTGGAATGTCCCATTGATTAGGATGTAGGTAGTCTGGGAGTATGTGCTGGTGTTCACTGCACAGATGTGTTCAGGTTGTCCTTCACCTGCATCTAGTCTTCGGGAAGTTTACACTGACATGCCCTGGAATGGATTATATCTGGAACCAAAAAAAATAGATCCCCCAATAACAAATCCTCAAAGAAACAACTGCCCAATAAATAAGTGGGCTAAAGACTTAAAGAGAAACTTCTCTGAAGAGGAAAGAAGGATGGCCAATAGACACAT
>NW_012278783.1:0-1917 GCF_000151885.1 Dipodomys ordii
TTACACTCCCACCAACAATGCAGTAAGGTTCCCTTCTGTCCACATCCCCTCCAGCATCTGTTGTTATTAGAGTTCTTGATTATAGCCATTCTAACTGAGGTGAGGTGGTATCTCAATGTTGCTTTGATTTGCATTTCTTTTATGGCTAGAGAGGTTGAGCATTTCTTCATGTGTCTATTCTTCATGTGTCTACTAGTTTCTTTTTACCTTAGACACTATACTTTGTGAAAAATATTTTTTTAAAAATACTGCATGCAATAGAGTAGTCCGGAAAGTTTGCCAAAATATGTAGCTTACACAGCTTTTTACATAAGCAAAACTGATTTTAATTCAGGTAAAAGTCACATAATTTAGAATTAATCTCTCTAGAGTGAATAATTTGTATTCATTTCATTTCCATTGTAGGATCAGAGGAGCTTTGATCCCCAAGTATTTCCATCATCAAAAATAAAATATTGGGCTGGGAAGGTGGCTCAGTGGTAGAGTGCTTGCCTTGCATGCATGAGGCCCTGAGTTCTATTCCTCAGCACCACATAAAAAAACATAAAATCTGATCTGTGCCCCAATACCCTTCATTGATTATTACCCTAGTTTTTTCACCCAAGCATTTACCTGTTCTAGATATTTCATATTGATATACTCATAGTAACCTTTTATGTTCTACAATGCTTTCTAGGTCCATCCATGCATGTATCTGCACCTTGTTTCTTTCCCTGACTGAAAAAAAGTTCTATTATCTTTTATTTATTTATTTATTCATTTACTTATTATTATATTTTTGTTAGTCATGGGGCTTGAACTCTGTGCCTGGGTGCTGTCCCTCAGCTCTTCAGCTCAAGGCTGGAGTTCTACCACTTGAGCCACAACACCACTTTCTGTTATTATGTTGGTTAATTGGAGATAAGAGTCTCATGGGCTTTCCTGGCCAGGCTGGCTGTGAACCTTGATCCTCAGATCTCAGACTCATGAGTAGCTATGATTACAGGAGTGAGCCAACAGGGTCTGGCTTCATTTTATTTTATTTATTTAGTTTTTAAATTTTATTTATATATTTTGTTTATTTTTTTATTTACTTACTGGCAGTTATGCCACTTGAACTCTGGGCCTGGACACTGTCCCTGAGCTCTTCAGCTCAAGGCAAGCACTCTATTAATTGAGCTATTTTCAGTTTTCTGATGGTTAATTAGAGATGAGGGTCTCACTGGGGCTGGGAAAGTGGTTCAGTGGTAGAGTGCTTGCCTTGCATGCCTGAGGCCCTGGGTTCGATTCCTCAGCACCACATAAGAAAAAAGAAAAAAGCAGGAAGTGGCACTGTGGCTCAAGTGGTAGAGAGCTAGCCTTGAGCTGAAGGGCTGAGGGATAGCGCCCAGGCCCAGAGTTCAGTCCCCATGACCGGACCCCCCCCCCAAAAAAAAAAGAGTCTCACTGACTATCCTGCCTGGCTGGCTTTGAACTGCAATCCTCAATTTTTATTTTTATTTATTTATTTTTTTGGTCATGGGGCTTGAACTCAAGACTAGTACTGTACTACTTGAGCCACAACACCACTTCCGGTTTTCTTGTGGTTTATTGGAGATAAGAGTATCCTGGACTTTCCTGCCAGGGCTGGTTTTGAACTGTGATCCTCAGATCTCAGCCTCCTGAGTAGCTAGGATTTTAGGTATGAGCCACCAGTGCCTGGTTCTATTGTCTTTTTAAAGTAAAATTTTTCCTTTCCTCTGTCCTTAAATATTTGAATATTGAGTATTTCTACTTTCTAAGACATTATCAATAATGCTGTTATGAGTATCTGTGTACAAATCTGTGTTTTTCTTTTTTTTTGGTCCAGTCATGGGGCCTGAACTCTGGGCCTGGGCGCTGTCCCTCAGCTCTTCAGCTCAAGGCTAGCGCTCTACCACTTGAGCCACAGCGCCACTT
>NW_012278784.1:0-5904 GCF_000151885.1 Dipodomys ordii
AAAAAAAAAAAAAAAATAGCCAGAAAAGCTCTGTTGGCCAGAATGCTGGCCACAGGAAAACTCTTAACTCTCTTACTGATCTGGAACCATGCACTCTCTTGGCTGCCCAAAGGTGCACATCTCTGGATCACACTCTGTCCTAACTTTTTTTGTTCTATTGGCCTGAAATGCATCTGTCCTTTGTTCTACCTCCCTACTAACCATCTCCCACACAGAGCAATATACTTGTTATAGCCAATCATCAAGCCTCCCTCACAGAATTCTCACTCCGTTTGTAGTGTACATCAGAGTTCACCTTCAGTGTTATGCTTCTGGTCCTTTTTATTTATTTTCTCTCCTTGTACTTTCACTGTCATCCCACCGGTCAACTGTGTGAGGAACTGCATTCGCTTCTGAACCCCTGTGTTCCACCACAACATTAAACTAGGCTGCATCCTCCTTTTAGTGTACCATCCTTTTTTTTCCCTCCTTTTTCAGTGCTCAGGACCAGCCTCTTCATCTGAACCACTGAAAATTCTACTGCTTGGTCTCCCTGCCTCTACCATAGATAAATTACCAGAAAGAATATCTATCTAAACCACAGGTCTGACAGTTTTCTTGTCCAGCCTCAAACCTCTCATTGGCCCCTTGTTGTCTACAAGGCATTCAAAGCTTGTTATGTTGACATTTATGGGCTACACGATCATATCCCTGAGGGACTGCCCAGCTTCATCTCTTACCCTGTACTACAGCAGTACAAAATTAAGGAAAGCATGGTTTTACTTTTCTGTCTTGGTGGCACTGGCATTTGAACTTAGGGCCTCAGGCTTGCTGAGCAATTGCTGTGCCATTTGAGCCACACCTAGATCCCCCCTCTTTTCTGTCTTGACTCTTGCTATCTTTTCTGCTTTCAAGGTTCTTCTCCTTTTTTCTAGAACCATCTACTAACCCTATAGTAAAGAGTAATTTGCCATCATGTATAAGGAGTCTGATTGCCCAGACTGGATCAGATGCTTTCCTCAATTTTTTTTTTTTGTTATTGTTGTTGGTGGTGGTGGTTGTAGGACCTAAACTCTGGTCTAGGCACTGTCCCTCAGCTCTTCAGCTCAGGGCTAGTACCCTACCACTTGAGCCACAGCATCACTTCCGGCCTTTTCTGCTTATGTAGTGCTAAGGAATCAAACCCAGGGCCTTATGCATGCAAGGCAAGCACTCTACCACTGAGCCACCTTCCCAGCCCTCAATTTTCTTAATACAGTCTAAGTCATTGCTACTTCTCTTGTATCACAATGCTCCATTATGATGCAGATCAAAGTCTATTGTTATTATTACTATTACCATTACTATTATTATGTAGTTGTACAAAGGGTTTACAATTCAGCTTATAAGTACAATGATTCTCAGTCAATGTCACCCTCTGTCCTCCATTTCCCTTCCCCTCTCATTCCTACCTTCAAGTTACATAGTTGTTGTTTTTTTTTCTTTTTTTTCTTTTTTTTTCTGTTGGTCATGGGGCTTGAACTATGGGCCTGGGTGCTGTCCCTCAGCAATTCAGCTCAAAGCAAGCACTTTATCTACCACTTGAGCCACAGTGCCTCTTTCAGTTTTTCTGGCTGGCTTTGAACTACAGTCCTCAGATCTCAGCCTCCTGAGTAGCTAGAGTTCCAGGCATGAGCTACTGCAGCCGGTTCATAGTTCATCTTTTACATAATGTACATTGAATATAAGGACTGTATTTGCTCACCCTTCCTCCCTCCATTCCTGTGCCCCCACTTGGCCCACCCCCCCCAAAAACAGTTTCTACTTTCTGGTATTCATTTTGATAAGCAATACATGAGTTGTTCCAGGGAGTTAGGCCTTTGGATGCCTCCCTAAATATACCCTTCTTTAGTCAGTTTTTTTGTGTGTACATGCTTTGAGTTCTATACATGTTATCATGTCCAGTAGTATTTTGGATCTAGCTTCTACATATAAGAAAAAAATTCACTGTTTGTCTCTCTGAGCCTAGCTTACTTAACATGATTTGTTCTAGATCCATCCATTTTCCTACAAGACAGTGTTATTCTTTCTAATAGCTGTGTAAAATTCCATTGTGTATGGATGCCACATTTTCTTGATCCACTTAGCTATTGTAGGGCATTTGGAGTGTTTCCATAACTTGGCTATTATTAATAATGCAGCAATGAACATAGATGTACAATTGTCTTTACTTGTTCTAGGTAGATGCCCAAGAGTGGTATGGCTTCATCATAGGATAGTTCTATGTTTAGATTTGGGGGCAGGGGGATGGGGGGAAAGGAGCGGGGAAGACCTTCATGCTTTTCTCACCAAAATGTAGTAGAATTGCTTTTTCTCCACATCCCCATCAGAATTTGTTATTGTTCAAATTCTTTTTTTTTTTTCTTTTTGTCGGTCGTGGGGCTTGAACTCTGGGCCTGGGCACTGTCCCTCAGCTCTTCAGCTCAAGGCGAGTGCTCTACCACTTGAGCTACAGCGCCACTTCCGGTTTTCTGGTGGTTTATTGGAGATAGGAGTCTCACGGTCTCTCCTGGCCAGGCTGGCTTTGAACCGCGATCCTCAGATCTCAGCCTCCTGAGTAGCTAGGATTACAGGCGTGAGCCACCAGCGCCCGGCTAATTGTTCAAATTCTTAATGCTAGCCAATCTTACTGGGGTGAGATGGAATCTCAGTGTTGTTTTGTCTTGCATTTCTGAAAAGGAAGCTTTTGATACATATTGCAGGTATCCACAAGGTTAAGAAGATTTCTTGGGGAGGTTTTACAAACTAGTTTAAAGATAACATCTGGGATTTTATTGTGGTAGTAAAAGAATGCAACCACTAGAATATTCAGGTAAAGGAAAACTTGACTACTGAGTACTGAGCTTATTTATGACTCAGAGAACCTTTCTACTAAGGTACTTATCCCAGAGGCACTTTGACAATGGAAAAGATTTTTAGTGGAAGGTAGACAGTGGTGGCTCCCACCTATAATCGATACTCAGGAGGCTGAGATGAGAGAGGAACAAGATTTGAAGTGATAGAGCTCCAACCTTTAGCTAAAAAATGTTAAATGAGAGTGTGAGGCCCTTGAGTTCAAGCCCGCCAGTACCGCCATAAAAAAAATTACCTCCCTTGGGCTGGGAAGGTGGCTCATTGGTAAAGTGCTTGCCTTGCATACATGAGGCCCTAGGTTCGATTCCTCAGCACTACATAATCAGAAAAGGCCGGAAGTGGGGCTGAGGCTCAGAGTGGTAGAGCGCTAGTCTGCAGCTGAAGAGCTGAGGGACAGCACCCAGGCGCAGAGTTCAGGCCCCACGACCAACCAAAAAAAAAAAAAAAAAAAAAAAAAAAATGGGCTGGGTCTGGTGGCTCACACCTGTAATCCTAGCAACTGAGGAGGCTGAGATCTGAGGATTACAGTTCAAAGCCAGCCCAGCAGGAAAGTCCATCAGACTCTCTTATCTCCAATTAACCACCAGAAAACTGGGAGTGGCGCTGTGGCATAAGTGGTAGAGCAGTACCCCTGAGCTGAAGAGCTGAGGAACAGTGGCCCGGGCCCACAGTTCAAGCCCCATGACCTACAAAAAAAGATATGGTGCACTTATGAGAACAGCTCTGGACCAGCTCAGCCACCAACTCAGTACAAAATCTTATATCAGTCTCCTTGGCTTTCCCTTAGTTTCCTTAGACAATATGAACAGATAGGCTGGGTACCAGTGCTTCATGCCTGAAGTCCTAGTACTCAGGAGGCTGAGACCTGGAGAATCACAATTCCAAATCAATCCAGGCAGAAAAGTCTTTGAGACTTCATCTCCAATTAACCAGCAAAATGCTTAAGTGGGCCAGGTATTGGTGACTCACTTCTATAACCCTAAGTACCCATGAGGCTAAGATCTAAGGATCTAGGCTCAAAGCCAGCCAGTAAAGTCCATGAGACTTTTTGTTATTGTTGTTGATTGATTGTGGGGCTTGAACTCAGGGTCTGAGCACTGTCCCTGAGCTCTTTTGCTTAAGGCTAGCACTCTATCACTTTGTGCCATAGCACCACTTTCTGGTTTTCTGGTAGTTAATTGGAGATAAGAGTCTCACAGACTTTCCTGATCAGACTGGCTTTGAACTGTGATTCTCAGATATCATCCTCCTGAGTAGCTAGACATACAGGCATGAGTCATCAGCACCTGGCTTCCATCAGACTCTTATGTTCAATTAACCAGCAAAAATCCTGAAGTGGATCTGGCTCAAATGGCAGAGCACTAGCCTTAAGTAAAAAGGTTCAGGGACAACTCCCAGGTTCTGAGTTCAAGCTCCAAGACTTGCAACACACACACACACACATACACACACACACATACACACACACACATACACACACACACACTCACAAATACTCAAATGGTAGAGTGCCAACAGTAAGCAAGAAAGCCAAATAAGGGCACAAAGCTCTGAGTTCAAGTCCCTGTATTGGCACACCAAAAGAAGTAAAGGAAGTATAATCAATGATTATAGATTTCAGCTTAGCCATTTTAAGAATATGTTCATTATATGATGACAGAACCTGCCCCTCCTTGAATTTCTGGTGATATTCTAGGTATAGTATTGCTGGTGTGAATAGATGACAGTAATTAATTAATCCAGATGTGTCATTCTTACCTGTAAATCCAGTAACATAGGGGTAAGATTATATATCATTCTCAATAGAATAATGGTGATGTCTACAGGGTGCACCTTGCAGTATTATCTCTTGTGCAATGCACTATGGGCCTGTCTTAACACATACCTTGAACTGAATTGTGTATGTATCTCTCTGTGTGTGTGTGTGTGTGAGAGAGAGAGAGAGAGAGAGAGAGAAGTGATCTTATTGCCTATAATGCTCACATGACCTAATGTAGACCTTGTGCTTGCTGGATTAGGGTTCCCCTGCTGGGGTTATCTGTAATCCAATATTTAAAAAACTCAACATCATTTCAGGAGACTGTTGTTGCTGAACATTTTGTTATTTCCAAGTGAGAACTTACTGAAAAGCCAAATTTTGCCTTAAAAATCAGATTTCAGGGAAACAAAATTATTTCAGTCATGCACACTGGCTCTCTATGCCATCACTCAAATTTTGTCAGTCTCAAATGCAGAGGAAGTAGGGGGACCGTGGAAGAGGTGATTATTTCAAAATCAGCCTCAGTTGGGTCTCCAGAGTGTCTGGTGTCTGTCACATTCAGCAAATAATGGCCTGGACACAAACAGATAAGTGACTGAATTACCTTAGAAGAAAGAAACAAGCTCTTGCTATATAGATTTACTTAACTTCAAATTGCTTGATCTTTTTGCCTCCACCTGGCTTTCTTGCTAGTTATTAATGAAGATGGAGTCTTACAGAGTTTGCTGCCCAGGCTGTCTTGAAATTATGATCCTCTAGATCTCAGTCTCTTGAGTAGCTAGGATTGCAGGCATGAGCCACTGAGCCTGGCTGAGTCACCTTTTGAGTTCCTGTTTCAGTGGATCTTAAGTATGAATGCTTTATACTGTTATGGTGCCTTCCTTCCTAAGATACCAAAGCACTTGACAACTGTGGGTTCAAATTTCTCCTTTCTATCCACTGCTGAAGACCACCCACCTTGAGGTATGTACAGGATTCACCGTGTATGCCAATCCTAGCTTCTAAGATAGGAAAACAAAGAACATCATACTTACCTCACTAAACCTGCAGAGAACATTTTATAAGGTGAATGTCATTACCTAAAGTGAATTTTGATCAGAAAGCTGACACTGAGAGGGCTGGGAAGTTGGCTCAGTGGTAGAGTGCTTGCCTTGCATGCCTGAGGCCCTGGGTTCGATTCCTCAGCACCACATAAGCAAAAAGAAAAAAGCCGGAAGTGGCACTGTGGCTCAAGTGGTAGAGTGCTAGCCTTGAGCTGAAGAGCTGAGGGACAG
>NW_012278785.1:0-1172 GCF_000151885.1 Dipodomys ordii
GTGGTAGAGTGCTTGCCTTGCATGCATGAGGCCCTGGGTTTGATTCCTCAGCACCACATAAGCAGAAAAAGCTGGAAGTGGGGCTGATGCTCAAGTGGTAGAGCGCTAGCCTTGAGCTGAAGAGCTGAGGGACAGCACCCAGGCCCAGAGTTCAGGCCCCACAACCGGACTCCCCCCCAAAAAAAGTGGGGCCTCCTGATAGAAGCAGGGTGGGGAAGTTTCTCAGAACACTCAGCTCCAGGAGCGTCCTGAGGCACAAGGTATCCTGGAGGTGTGGAGCCCAGCTGGAGAGAGGGGCTTTGAACCGTCCACCTGTCTTCCACTTGGTTGCTGCTGACTTGTATCACTTGTCATGAACTAACAAACACAGGTAAAGTTTCCTTCTGAATGTTCTGTGAGTTGTCCTGGCAAAGTATTGTGCCCAAAATAGGGACATTGGAGACCCATAAATTTGTGGAAAACAATCTATGGCCAAAATAGTCAGAAGTGAGACTGAGCCTTTGGCCTGTCCAGTTGACGCTAATTCTCAGTAGTGTCTGAATTTTTAGACATCTAGCTAATGTTGGAGAATGGGTTGGTGCTGAGGATAATATAGATTTGGTGTTAAGAAAAAGAGGCATTCCGATGGAAAGAAATGAACCTTAATATAAACCTCACATCTTATGAAAACATTAAATTAATATATTAGAAATCAGGAAACCTTGGAACTTAGGAGTAGGTATAATTTTTTTTTTGTTGGTCATGGGGGCTGAACTCTGGGCCCAGGCCGTGTTCCTCAGCTCCTCAGCTCAAGGCTAGCACTCTACCATTTGAGCCACAGCTCCACTTCTAGCTTTTTTCTGCTTATGTGTTGCTGAGGTATTGAACCCAGGGCCTCATGCTTGCAAGGCAAGCACTCTATCACTGAGCCAACTTCCCAGACCCCAAGGTATAATTTTAAACTGACAACAAACATCAAGAATATCTAAAAGGAGAAATCTTTAAATTGGACGTTGTTTAAAAATCCTTTGCCAATTTTTTTTTTTTTTGGTTCCGGTCGTGGGGCCTGAACTCTGGGCCTGGGTGCTGTCCCTCAGCTCTTTAGCTCAAAGCTAGCGCTCTACCACTTGAGCCACAGTGCCACTTTCGGCTTTTTTCTTTTTGCTTATGTGGTGCTGAGGAATCGAACCCAG
>NW_012278786.1:0-2315 GCF_000151885.1 Dipodomys ordii
TTTTCTTTTTGCTTATGTGGTGCTGAGGAATCGAACCCAGGGCCTCATGCATGCAAGGCAAGCACTCTACCACTGAGCCACCTTCCCAGCCCCACTAAGAAATATTAAAAGAGACTTTGGAAACAAATATGTTCCTGTTAGAGTGTTAAGTTTTATTTTGGATGACAGCTTACAGTAACATTTGGAAATTTTTTGCGGAGAGTTAAGATAGTTATGGGCCATCTGTGGTTTCTCAACTATTCACAGCTGAGGTAGCACAAAGTGACCACAAAGCCGGGCTCTAGTGGCTCACACCTGTAATCCTAGCTACTCAGGAGGCTGAGATCTCAGGATTGCGGTTCTAAGCCAGCTCGGGCAGGAAAGTCTGTGAAACTCTTATCTCCAATAAACCACCAGAAAACCAGAAGTGGCGCTGTGGCTCAAGTGGTAGAGCACTAGCCTTAAGCTGAAGAGCTGACGGACAGCACTCAGGCCCAGAGTTCAAGCCCCATGACAAAAAAAAAAAGTGACTACAGAACATAAATACAGAATGATAGAAGCTGCATTACAATAAATGTTTAGTTTAAAAAATGCTAGAAGCATGACTGAAGAGGAAGAGTGTCCCCCTAGAAAATACAAGGCCTAAAGTCCAGGATATAGGGAAATGAGTCAAGCTACAGAAATTAATCTTGCATGCCAAGAAACATTTGATTCTATCATTGTACACAAACCATTTCACCTTAATAAGGTTTCTCTCCTCATCTACAGAATGGAAATAGTGCTGCTCTCACTTGAGTGAAAGCAATGTGAAAAAAGCACTTAGTACAGTGTGCAGAATAAGTATTCACTTAAAAGCAGATCTTACTTTTGCTTGGAGGTAGGAATAGGCCTTCAACGTAGCGTCCTCTGTTGTGATGGAAAGCGCAGTTTAATTTTTGACATCCCATAGGCTGATTTTCCCAGTAACAAGGAATTTCACTGCGTTTTTTCTGTAAGAGAAAACATGTGTTCAAATTTTTTTTAAAAATGTATTAATTTGGACCAAGTTTATATAGGATTTAAAAATTTGATACAAGAGGGGCTGGGAAGGTGGCTCAGTGGTGGAGCGCTTGCCTTGCAAGCATGAGGCCCTGGGTTCCATTCCTCAGCACCACATAAGCAAAAAGAAAAAAAGCCGGAAGCGGCGCTGTGGCTCAAGTGGTAGAGTGCTAGCCTTGAGCTGAAGAGCTGAGGGACAGTGCCCAGGCCAAGAGTTCAGGCCCCACGACAGGACCCCCCCGCCCCCCCCCAAAATCTGATACAAGTGAAGTGATTTTAGCAAAAGGAGGAGGTGTCTGGAGGTGTTAGGTATGGTGGAGAGGTGAAGGGAGTAGGAGAGTAGTCCATATACTATTCTTTCCTCTTTGCCCTCATCCTGAAACCTACACTAATTTAGAGAAGTAACATGATATAGTATATTTCAGATAATGGGATCAAAGATCACAGCTTTTTCTATTATACTACTTATTGGCTCAGGTAATTCAAGCCTCTCAGCTTCACTTTCTTTAACTATAAAATGGGTTAAAATAGTAACTCTAGTTTTATTACTTATGATACATGAAATACTATGTATGAACAGAATGGGTTGGGGAATTGTAGCTATTATCTGAAGCTGTAGTTCTAGGTGTTTAGAAAACTTCTCCCATTGCTGACTTTCCAAACTAAGGTACAGATGACACACTTACAATGGTATCAGTTGACCCTTGCTATATCATGGTTCACTTATTGCAGCTTCACTGTATCGTGGGTTTAAAAAACAAAACAAATGCAAATAGTGATCCCTCACCTATCACATAAGTTATGTTCCAAAGATCCCCACACAATAGGTACAAATCCACGAAGTAGCAGTAAGTGAGCCACAATAGCAAGAGAGGACTATATAACACTGCTACTTCAAGGTGATAGGTGAAGGATCACTGTATATACTTCTCAAGCTATGTATTGAAAAATAAAATAAAATAAAAATAGATTTTAAAAAATAAGGACACCTGTGCATCTATCGGAGGTGGGGGAAGTTTGGCATGCAGGCCATATAAAGCTCTCAAAATCATTTTTTACAAGTTAGGACATGTATGCTTCTCTTCTTGCTGACTGCCTGTATTAATATTTTTGTATGATCATGTTAAAATATATAAATGGCCCTTGGCAGAAAAAAGATTTTATGTTTTTTTCCCCTCAAAAGGCATATAAAAAGAATATTCAGGGGGCTGGGAAGGTGGCTCAGTGGTAGAGGGCTTGCCTTGCATGCATGAGGCCCTGGGTTCGATTCCTCAGCACCACATAAGCAAAAAGAAAAA
>NW_012278787.1:0-2490 GCF_000151885.1 Dipodomys ordii
TGTGGCTCAAGTGGTAGAGCCCTAGCCTTGAGCTGAAGAGCTGAGGGACAGCGCCCAGGCCCAGAGTTCAGGCCCCACTACCGGACCCAAAAAAAAAAAAAAAAAAAAGAACTGTTGGTCACTGCAGGCTATCTTTCAAATAACAAAGGAACTTAAAGGCTCGAGTCCACATCTGTGTTGATGGTCAGAGTAAACCGGAAGAGCATTAAACTATTCAGGAGATGTGTGGCAGCACAGCAAAATCCACAGCCCCACAAGATTTGGCCAGATGCATGAGTGACAACTGGTGTTGGGAGGATTTACAAGAGGCTTTTGTGCTCAAAGATTTGGAAACATTGGTATAGGAAGGGGCACCTATCACACAGAACTTGACAACAGGTTTGAAACTTTAATTCTATTTCAGAGTTTTAGAGAAATCTTCAATACTCTAGGTACTGATAAATTGATTTGAAAAAAGTTTTTCAAGAATGCTTCTAAGTAGGAGAAAAGGTGGTCATTCAGTGGTGGGGTGCAGAGGCAAGTCTTTTCCTATATAAAGTGTACAATGGGTATTTAAAAAAAATAACTTAAGATTCTGCTACCCAACTGCTTTCTTAAATTTTCATTACCTTTACTGCAATCAACTAGCAAGAAATAAGCATATGACCTTTGTTGAAGATTGAAGAGTCTTATTTGCATTTATGGGGAAAAAAGTTGCAGTCTTGAAATACCTCCATAGGTAGGAGGTGATGGAGCACTAGACAGGAATTCTCACTTCATAGTCTGCCTAATGGGTGGATGTCTCTGTGCCTCTCCCTGGTAAAGGGATGGTGTTGAAGGAAAGTCCAGGCTTGTCCCAAATCCTTTCCTGGCAGGGATGCATTAGGATGAAATGGTTTTAATAGTGGAGTTTGTCAATAAAGAAACATACTATTCTCTATTTCATCCAATTTGGAAGAATTCATTAATTTCAGTAGTAGTACTTGAAATACTCATTTGCAAAGAATTTTATTGCATCTCAAAAGAAAGGAAAATCCTGCGAAGTACATTTTGTTCTAAACCCTTATGCCAATAAATAGTAATGTAAACCAAAATTTAAGCTCTGTAGAATGTGAAAGTAAATTTCTAAATCCTTCCGTTCCCTTCCCTCTTCCCTTCCCTTCCCTCTTCCCTTCCCTTCCCTCTTCCCTTTCCTTCCCTCTTCCCTTCCCTCTTCCCTTCCCTTTCCTTCCCTCTTCCCTTCCCTTCCCCTTTCCCCCTTCCCTTCCCCCTTCCCTTCCCTCTTCCCTTCCCCCTTCCCTTTCCTTTCCTTCCCTTCTGTCTTCCCTTCCCCCTTCCCTTCCTTCTTCCCTTCCCCCTTCCCTTCCCATCCCCCTTCCCTCCCCTTCCCTCCCCTCACCTTCCCTCCCCTCCCTTTCCCTTCCCTCTCTCTGTCTGTTTTTTTTTTTTGTCAGTCATGGGGCTTGAAATCAGGGCCTGGGCCCTGTCCCTGATCATTTTTGCTCAAGGCTAGTGTTCTACCACTTTGAGCCACAGCTCCACTTCTGGTATTTTGAGTAGTTAATTGAAATAAGAGTCTCACAGACTTTACTGCTCGGGCTGGCTTTGAACCATGATCCTCATATCTCAGCCTCCGGAGTAGCTGGGATTACAGGCATAAGGTGCTGGTGCCTAAGAAGTTTACCCAAAATTAGCAAGTCTCAGCTGGGAGCTTGTGGCTTAAGTTTGTAATCCTACCTACTCAACAGACTGAAATCTGAGGATCTCAGTTTGAAGCCAGCCTGGGTATGAGACTTTTATCTCCAATTAACCACCAAAAAGCTGGAAGTGGAGCTGTGGCTCAAGTGGTAGTGTGCTAGCCTTGAATCCAAAAGCTTCGGAACAGTACCCAGGCCCTTAGTTCAATCCCCAGGTGCTGCAAAAAGAAAAAATAACATTTCATAAACTGTTCATTTTATGTTTATTGATTCAATTAAAAATAATCTGAGTTTACTTTCTGTCATGTAAAAATCTCTTTGTAGAAAACCTAATAAAATGGTAAATAGTCCAGGTAGGATAAAAGCCTGCTAAGTAGGCTGGAGAATTAGTAGAGGGTTAGGGAGAACTAGGGAAGTCACTTTACAAGAGTTAGGTCACATGTTATCCACATAGAAATTTTTGTAGGAAAAGAGGTAATGAGTGATATTTGAGTGTTCAGATAAAGATTTCACTGGTATGATATCTGCTTTATCTTTATCATCATGAGAGTACCTTAGTGTAGGAGAAAGTAATGATTCTGATCCCAGGCACTGCTACCCAGGAGCCTATATCACTGGGCCAGTCCCTTGGGCTTTCTAGAGCTCATTCTGAACTGTTAAGCTATACAGTAGTCACAGATTATGTTTAAAATTCTTTTCTGAGGGCTGGGAAGGTGGCTCAGTGGTAGAGAGCTCGCCTTGCATGCATGAGGCCCTGGGTTCGATTCCTCAGCACCACATAAGCAAAAAGAAAAAAGCTGGAAGTGGTGCTGTG
>NW_012278788.1:0-4595 GCF_000151885.1 Dipodomys ordii
CTCTCTCTCTCTCTCTCTCTCTCTCTCTCTCTCTCTTTCTTTCTTCTTTTTGCTGATCCTGGAGCTTGAATGCATATCTGAGTGCTGTCCCTGGGCTGTTTTGCTCAAGGCTAGCACTCTACCGCTTGAACCACAGATCCACTTCTGGCTTTTTGGAGGGTGATTAATTGGAGGTAAGAGTCTCATGGGCTTTCCTGCCTGGGATGAATAGCTAGGATTACAGGTGCATGCCACCACTGCCTGGCTAAGTTATACTTTTGTCCCTGAAGGAAAAAGTTAAAAGCCAAGGGCCCCCAAGATTCTGAGTACAGCCGAGAGAGAGAGAGACAGAGAGACAGAGAGAGAGACAGAGACAGAGAGAGAGAGAGAGAGAGATGCTGCCCAGAGATGGAAGGATGTAAGCCCCAGATCCTGTACTGGGGCAAATAGCAGCCCCCATTGGTGATGTCTGTCCCCTTCCATGTGCCAGCTTGCCTCCTGTTGCATTCTCAAGCTGCGCTGGTGCTGTGCTGGCAGCCAGGACACCTGGGTTTGACTCACACTCACACTGTCTGCCTGCCCAACCTAGTGGGCCCAACCTGCACCTGAGGGACTAGTGCGGGTGTGGGATGGCCTTCCAGCAACGCAGGGAGAGGCCCAGCAACAGGGAAGGCCTCGCCCTGCCTGGGGTCCCTGTGTTCTACCATGTGTTCCTGGCCGAGTCTCAGTGCCTGCTGGGGGGGCGGGTGGGGCCTCACATGCTGCCCACACAGACATCTGCACACGCCCCGGTGCAAACCCTTTGTTCCTGGAAAGCCATTAATGGAGTCCCAGTTTTCCAGTGGCTCCCACAGGCAATTACAAACTGCTTCCATGAGCTTTTCCTGGCCTCTCTGTTCTGTTTGGTCTCCAAGGGGATAGCTATGTGTGGAAAGGCCTTGGGATTGGGGCAAAGGTGAGGACTAAGTCAGGGAACCGCTGACCTTGTCTGTCTGCAGAGGGACACAGAGGCTGCCCCAGTGGGAAGTCCTAGTGTGAGCCAGGAGGCAGGCAGTCATGCTGGAGCTGTCGGGCATCAGGGCCTGCCTCCTTTCTCAGGGTGAGTAGCAGGGTAGGAAGAGGGTAGCTTGCCCTGGGGGAGCTGAGATGGGCTCCCTGCCCACCTCAAGCCCCCTGATCCAGGCCCACAGCTCCTGACCAGATCAGATAGGGCACGTTCCTGCAGCACACTGCCTGCTGACCGGGCCCATGCTGACGCAGGCAGGAAAATATTAACCCAGCTGAATGGGCGGGCACATTGCTCACATGTGTACACCTGTGTGTGTGTCTGTATGTCTGTGTGTGAGAGGAAGAGAGAGAAGGGGGAGGGAGACAGAGAGAGAGAGAGAGAGAGGCACATATCCACAGAAAGGCTTTCACATGCAAACTAGACACAGAAGTTCTAGGCGTAGTGGCACACATCTATAATCCTAGCATTTGAGAGGATTCTGTTTGAGGCTAGCCTGAGTAGTAAAACCCCATCTTACCAAAACCAAACCAAAAATAAAAATCCAGACACAAACACCTCCCGCCCCCCCCAAAAAAAGACAAACAAACAAAAAAATCCAAACAGGGTTGGTGGCTCATGCCTGCAATTTTAGCTACTCAAGAGGCTGAGATCTGAGGATCAGAGTTCAAAGCCAGCCCAGGCAGGAAAGTCTGTGAAATACTTATTGCCAATAACTATCAAAAAGCCAGAAATGGAGCCTTGCTCAAAGTGGTTAAAGCACTAGCCTTGAGCACAAAAGCTTAGGGACAGTACCTAGGCTGAGTTCAAGCTGAGTTCAAGGCACACACACACACACATTCATATTCACATGTACACACACACACACACACACACACACACGCACATTCATATTCACATGTACACACACACAATGGTCCATTTACACAAGGCACATACTCACATATGGACACAAACATGTCTCACACAAATTCCTTTCTTGTTTTCTCCTTAATTGCTTCTGTTGCCCTTCTCCAGGAAACTCCAGCTTACAATAGAAAGTGAGAGGTCTGTGCTCTATCTTTGGTGCCAAGTCACCTAGCTCTACATGGGCTACAGAGTGCAGAGCTGCATTTAACTTCTTGTTCCCAAGGGCTGGGGTGTGGCTCAAGTGGTACCTGCTTAGTAAGCTTGAGGCCCTGAGTCTAATCCCCAGTACTGACAAAATAAAAAAAGGTGTGTGTGTGGGGGGGAGTATGGGAGACTGGTAAATTCTGGTTCCTCGACTTGGAGTGGCCATGTCTGGTCCTGTCTGCTCTAGTTTCTGTCCACTCTGTCCTGGGGGCCCATGTATGACTCCAAGAGTCTGTTGGTGAGTGTGTGTTTTGGCAATTGGTGGGTACTAGAGTTCAAGAGCCTCACTCTTCCCTAGCTTAGTCATTTATTCCCCAGTTCCCCCACTGGGGGGACCCTGGTGGTCTGGCCCAAGGCAGGGCAGAGGCCAGCTGTACATGTTCTAGTTCTGGATCATCTTGGGAAAGTTGCTACCTTGCCTTGAATCTAAGTTTTCCTCCCTGAAAAAATAACTTTGGAAGGAACATTTACTGGGTGAGGCTAAGTATTTCCTTCTTCCTTCCCTCCTTCCTTCTTGCCTTCCCCTCTCCTTTCCTCTTCCCCTCCCTCCTTCCCCACTCTTTCTCTCTCTCTTTTTTTGAGACTAAGTCTCACTGTGCAGCCCAAGCTGGCTTTGAACTGACAATCCTCTTGCCTCAGTTTCCTAGGAGCTGGGTTACAGGTATGCATAATGCCTAGGAAGTCTTTTACTTTTGGCGAGTCAGAGACTCTTCCTGGCTTCAGGTGATTCCAGAGAGAATATTCCCACACACCCCCAGCCAGACCAGCTCCTTCCTGGCTTGTTTATATCACAGGCTCCCATGTTACATAATGGGTTTCATGGCTATAAAGAATCTGAGAGAGTATGAGTGTAAGACAGTTTAAATGAAAAGCAGTTTCGGCATTCAAGTGGTATATTAGTTTAAACAAATAACTATTTGAAATGATTAGGATTTCATATGTCAAAACTTTGGGTGCGTTTGGGGCAAGTTCAGAGAAGTTTTTAGTATCCTTGGTTGTTCTGATTTTTGAAAAATATCTTTTTGCATTTTCATTTCTAATTGGGTTTCAGCCCTGGGCTATTCATAATCACAGAGAGTTGGATACATTTGAAGCTGGGAACAATCTAAATGCCCACCAAATATGGAAGACCATCTGGTAGAATGCAGGGCAGGATAGTGGTAAGCTTCAGATGCTGTAAACCAACTAACAGAGAAAGATACACCCAATGTATGAGCTTCATGTATCATTTTTTGGGTTGTTTTTTTTTTTGGTCCGGTCATGGGGCCTGAACTCTGGGTCTGGGCGCTGTCCCTCAGCTCTTCAGCTCAAGGCTAGCGCTCTACCACTTGAGCCACAGCACCACTTCCAACTTTTTGCTTATGTGGTGCTGAGGAATCGAACCCAGGGCCTCAGGCATGCAAGGTAAGCGCTCTACCACTGAGCCACCTTCCCAGCCCTCATGTATCATTTTTATTATTGACGAAGCTTGTAGTGGATTTGTTAGTTCTGGGATGTCTGCCAAAATATGAAAAAATATGGACAGGAGAAATGGAGGGATTTTTTTGTTTGTTTGTTTGGTGCTGGTATGGGCTTAAGCTGGGTACTGTCCCTTAGCTTTTGGCTTAATGCTACTACTCTACCACTTGAGCCATAATTCTACTTCCAGCTTTTTGCTACTTAATTGTAGATAACAGTCTCTCAGATTTGTCTGCCAGGGCTAGCTTTGAATCTAGATCTTTAGATCTCAGTCTCCTGAATAGCTAGGATTTCAGATTCAAGGTACCAACAACCAGCTGGGCAGGATTCTTTATTATTTTTCATTTTTATTGTTATTATAAAGGTGATATACAGAGGGGTCACAGTTACATAAGCCACCCCTTCCCTTGCTGCTTCCTAGGGTTTCCCTCCCCCCCACAGGTTGTATAGTTCATTTTCAACATAGTTGGATATGATTGTATTGAGGTCCTTTTGGCTTATTTTTAATTTATTTAGCATCTGGAAATCAGGGTTATACACTTGGTAACAGGAGGCTCTACCACTTGAGCTATGCCTCCAGTCCTGGCTTATTTGTATTTTTTGGTAATCAAATACTAAAAGAAGTTGGGTGCAATTGGCTCATACCTCTAATCCTAGCTACACAGGAGGCTGACATCTGAGAATCACAGTTTGATGCCAGCCCCGGCAAAAAAAGCCTATGAAGCTGGGTGCTGGTGGCTCACGCCTGTAATCCTAGCTACTCAGGAGGCTGAGATCTGAGGTTTGTGGTTCAAGGCCAGCCCAGGCAGGAAAGGCCATGAGACTCTGATCTCCAATAAACCAATCAGAAAACTGGAAGTGGTGCTATTGCTCAAGTGGTAGAGCGCTAGCCTTTAGCTGAAGAGCTGAGGGACAGTGCCCAGGCCCAGAGTTCAAGCCCCATGGCTGACAAAAAGAAAGAAAGAAAGAAAGAAAGAAAGAAAGAAAGAAAGAAAGAAAGAAAGAAAGAAAGAAAGTGTGTGAGGCTCTTATTTCACAA
>NW_012278789.1:0-3552 GCF_000151885.1 Dipodomys ordii
CTTCTGTGTGTGTGTGTGTGTGTGTGTGTGTGTGTGTGTGTGTGTGTGTGTGTGTGTGGTAGGTCTTACCACCTAACTTACAAAGATTTTGACATCAATGTTAGGAACTTTATATTGATTGATTGATTGATTCGTGGGTCTTGAATTCTAGGCGTGGGTGCTGTCCCTGCACTCTTCAGCTCAAGGCTAGTGTTCTACCACTTGAACCACAGTAACACTTCTGGTTTTCTGGTGTTTAATTAGAGATAAGAGTCTCATGGATGTTCCTGCCTGGGCTGGCTTTGAACTGTGATCCGCAGATCTCAGCCTCCTGAATAGCTAGGATTACAAGTATGAGCCACTGGCACCCGACTGTAGGGACTTTATTATCTGAACACATTTCTTTCAACAAGTTAGATAAATGAAAGGGATACCTGACAAAGCATAAGATACTTCTAGGAATGATCTAGAGCCCAATGTAATATCTTACAGATATGAATAAACCTATCATGATTGAGAGCTCATAGGGGACAACAGTAGCTTTCCTGGTAAGTGGACAGACTCAGTCTTTTAATATGATTTCTTTATGCTATATGTGTGCATGTGTGCATGTGTGCTGGCGTTTGAACTTAGGGATGTGAAGTCTTGCTTAATTTTATCACTCAAGGCTGGGATTCTATTACTTAAGCCATGCTTCCAGCTTTTTCCTAAAAATAAGAGTCTCATAGAATTTTCTGCCTCGGCTGGCTTTGAACTAAATTCCTCAGATTACAGCCTCCCTAGGCTAGAATTACAGATGTGAACCACTAACACCCAACATTCTTTATATTCTTTCCTTTCTCTTAAGCATGGCCCTTTTCTGGGTTCTAAAAAGGTTTCTGAAGCAGTACATTGCCTTCTGGGGCTTGCAACAGATGGAATGTCACAGATCAATTGCGGCGATGCCAATATTCTGCATCTCTTCTTAAGGCTTTGGCATTGTCCTTACTACCAGCAGTTAGTTCTACTTGGAGCTCTCTGGTTTGTAAATGTTCTCAAAGCTGAGCTTTATCGTTAACCATGTGGTTGCTGGAGATGGTTCGCAAAGTTTCCTGGTTCGAAAGGGCTCTGCTTTGACCATATGGCCAATAACCAAACTGGTTTTGCGGTCTAGTCTATCCTAGCCACAGTGCCAAAACAGCCTGAGAGCTGTTCAGACTCTCACTGGCTCCCTGAAAAGCAAACCTTCAGGTAGACAGATCATGTCCTGAATAGCCAGTCCAGAATGCCACTCCCCCTTTCTGCTTCTCCCTTTAAAATATCTTGGTCATCCACAACCAGGGGATAAGAAATAAAATATGAAAATGGACGTGGCAAACAGATGGCTGACTCCCCAAATAGATGTTTTTCAGTCAGGAGGAAAAGCAAACCAGCCACAGAGCACAAATTCTGCACCCATACTTTTTTTGTTCATTCCAGGAAGAGACTACCAGGCAGATTAGCCATGCCCCAGCTCACCTGTCTTGCTTCTTTACAGGAGACTCTCTAGCCAGAACCAAATCCAACACAGACAAGTGGTATGCAGCATCTCCTTGTTGCCAACAGGTCAGAAAAGAAAGCCCCTTCAGAAGTAGCTAAATGGCTTAAATGGGTGATAGCCAACCTTACTACACCATCTTCTGGGCAGGCAGGCCACACCAGTCAGAATAGAGGCCCTGCTCTCCCCTCAAGTAGCAGAAACAGCTGTTCCCACTGCATCAGGTTTCCAGTTTTCCAGCATGTCCCAGCGCTACTTAATGCCCCGTGTGTCTGGCTTTGCAGCTTCCGAGAACTAGCTCAGCACAGAAAGAGCAGAAATGCAAAGCCCTAGGCTGCACAGACATACCTCCCCTGATACTCATCCCAAATCATGTTCAAAGACAGGATCAGGCTAGGATACAAAACATCCTAGATGTTGGGTGGGTGGATATTCTGGGTTATCTCTTCCACAAGTATTTACTAAGTGCCCCATCAGAACAAGGCCCTGCCTGCATACCAGCCAGGTGAGTTTTCTACAGCAGTGCTGAGATGATGAAGTTTCCCTGGTACACACAGAGTGATACAGAGTTCAGGCCTCTGTCCAAAAACAGAGAACAATTGTTTGTTATGGATTCACTAGAGCATAAAAAGGGATATGCAAATGTGGAAGAGATCTGCAGCTCTGTTCTACCTGGAACCCGGCCACAAAATTCAGGAAAGAATGTGCATGTGCACACACACACGCATACACACACACACAAACACATATTCGGGATAGGATAAGAGGCACCATGTAAATGAAAGATTAAAGGATGTTAGGAAATGTTTCCTATGCTGTTATCCCCCCCCATCTTTTATGAAATGTTTCCTATGCTGTTATCCTACGTCCCCCCCCCATCTTTTATTCTTTACTTTTCCACAGAAGATTGTGGACCTCCCCACTGGACAGAAAAGTCTTTGAAACCCTATCTACAAAATAACCAGCAAAAAGTCAGAGCTTGAGGCATGGCTCAAGTGGTAGAGCATCAATTGAGCAAACAAACTAAGGAAGCTTGAGGCCCCGATTTCAAACTCACTACTGCCCAAAGGAAAAAAAAATAAAAGAATTACCCATCTGTGTGACTCATTCATTCAGGAACTATTTATCAAGGTCCTACAATGGGCCAGGCATGTGTCCAGGATGGATGTTCTTTTATTTATAACCCAAAGAATCCTGGTACATGTTATGTGTGTGACCTTGGAAGATTAAATCATTAAGGAAGTAATTACTTCAAAAGGGACATCTTACAGATCAATGAGTAATGAGACAGGGCTCAGCACAATGTATGGCACTTCACAAATGCTAAGTAATATTCTTGGCTTCTTATGAAAGGATTCCCCACAGGGTTCTTTTCAATGATCTTGTCACCTGTTATAATAGAGAATCAGATTACAAATAAATCACTTGTAACATAGGAGGACCAGGCAGGAAAAAAAAGAGGTGGGGAGGATATTCAAAGGTTGATAGTCATTGATAACTGAAGCTCAATCCACAATGGAAACAAACATCCTCAAGGTTAGAATAAATATCTAAATAATAATGACCAGAGGCTCACAAAGTCACACACTTTGCAAAGATATTCCTATAAAATAAATACACAATGCAAAGAAAGTCTATGAAACATTCCAACACGACATCCACCGAATAAAAGGAGTTATTACCAGTTTCACTATCTCTAAATCATTCTCATCTGTACCCCCCTGCCTTACACACACACACACACACACACACACACACACACACACACACACACCATAGAAAGTAGAGGTCAATGAGGAGCGCTTACCTTAGGCATCCGTAGGACAGGCAGAGTAGGCAGAGATGGACCTCCCTGAGCAAGATGAGCTAAAGAAGAGATAGAGAGAGGCAAGTCCTTGAGAGCTGCCTCCAGGGTCCAAACCAGAAAAGCTGGTTTGTCCCAAATACACAGGGCAAATTCCTAGCAGGAAATAGGGGGAAAGGCCAAGAAAGAGAGCAAGCAATAACACCTGGGGAATGAAAAGAAGGAGGAGCAGGAGGAGGAGCAGGAGGAGGAG
>NW_012278790.1:0-1410 GCF_000151885.1 Dipodomys ordii
GGTCCGGTCGTGGGCCCTGAACTCTGGGCCTGGGTGCTGTCCCTCAGCTCTTCAGCTCAAGGCTAGCGCTCTACCACTTGAGCCACAGTGACACTTCTGGCTTTTTTCTTTTTGCTTATATGGTGCTGAGGAATCAAACCCAGGGCCTCAGGCATGCAAGGCAAGTGCTCTACCACTGAGCCACCTTCCCAGTCCCCCACTTTTAGTTTTTGAGTGCTTAATTGGAGATAAAACAATTTTCCACTTGGGCTGTCTTCAAATTGCAATCCTCAGATCTCATCCTCCTGAGTAGCTAGGATGACAGGCATGAACCACCAGTTCTAAAGATAACTTAAATCCCAGATAAACCTTCCCAAAGATGATGTTTAGAGATACACCCCTGGGAGATGAACCCAGATGTGTTCATTTTACCAAGGAAAACCCCCAACGCGGCAGAAGCAATCTAGTCTGGTGACTTGCTACCCATCAATAAGACATAAGCTCAGGGTGGATGCAGGCTAAGTCCAGAGCAAAGGGAAAAGCTGGGAAGCCATGGGTGGGTCAGTTGGTCTGTGGCCTGAGGGAAGGTCCCGTCTCAGCTGTGAATAGATGTGCTCTTCACAGCCTTCCTCCCACCTCACCCAGGAAAAGGGATCTGAGCCAAGAGCCTCACAGTTGTAACTCAGGGAAAAGAGGAGTCCGTGGGAAGGGTGGGAAGATGAGAGCGCTGATTTGGTAAAGACTACAGAGAGAGGGGACTTCAAGGGAAACAAGCAGAGGAAAGGGCTAGCAGTGACTGGTGTGTTTGCCTTCTCATAATTAATGTGATTTGCCTACAGTCCCCCGGCTGATTCCCAGTTGGTCCACTCAGCCATAACAACACGTGGTCCGCCCTGCCCAGGCCAGGAACTGAGGCTGGGCGCCTCCCAAGGAGGGTCTGGTTTCATCTGCAGCTTTGGAGCCTCCTCCCCCTCCCTGGCTTTGTGCAGAAGAGGGAAGGGACAGCACCTAAGCTCTGTGGAGACAGCTGGGCTGGGGGAATGGCCAGGGCCTGGCTGCACACGTGGCTTTCCCACGACCTTGCATGCAGCGCCCTGGCCTCTTGTTGCGGTTGTGGCCCAAGCAGGTAGGAGAGGGAGATCTTGCTTGGTGGAAACAAGAGCATCAGAGGCACTGTATGAACCTCTCCTCATTCCCACAAAATCTAGGTGTGCCTGCTTGATGCCCACTATGGGCCTGGGAACATCTCGGGCATGGCCACAACCTTCATTTTCTTTTTTTTTTTTTTTTGGGTTCAGTCGTGGGGCTTGAACTCTGGGCCTGGGCGCTGTCCCTCAGCTCTTCAGCTCAAGGCTAGCGCTCTACCAATTGAGCCACATCACCACTTCCAGCTTTTTTCTTTTGCTTATGTGGTGCTGAGGAATCGAACCC
>NW_012278791.1:0-4292 GCF_000151885.1 Dipodomys ordii
GCTCTACCACTTGAGCCACAGCGCCACTTCTGGCTTTTTTCTTTTTGTTTATGTGGTGCTGAGGAATCGAACCCAGGGCCTCAGGCATGCTAGGCAAGCACTCTACCACTGAGCCACCTTCCCAGCACGTAAAAGGTAACTTCTGCAGAAAATAGAGAGCCATAGTTTGTCTCAATTCCTTATTTAAACTTAGTCCTATGCAAGATTTTGTATGTGCATAACTTCCTGCCCTGCATATCTACTTTCTAGCTCTTGTAAACTCTACATAAATAATGAACTCTTGCCGTTTAGCCCATAAATATATTGCTGAGTTGAATTGATTTAATTCTTCCTTTACCCTACTTGTTAATGATCAGCTGCTTCTGATCTAATTCTTGATGAATATGTTGTAGGTACATATATGTGAATAGTTTTATTTCCATGAGTTTAATTGAGAAGCTTGGCTTATGACTGACATTTTTATGAACTACCTTTTCTAAATTGAAACAGAAAATAAGGGCACCTGACTGGATATATTGATCTTTCCTTGAATAAATGACAGTACTTCATAAACTGCTTTTAGACCACCCAGAAAAGACACTAAAGTGATTGCCCCAGATCAAATTTCAGTATGATACATTTAGATGTTGCCTTTCACACTGCACTCATTTGACTTGGTTTCCTCTCCATTTCCCATTTTTTATTTATTGAGTTTTGAGGTTTGAGGCTTTTTGTTTTCTTTTTTCTTTTTTGTTGTTAGAATGTAGCTTGACCTTTCCAAAGAACCTCTCTTGATAATCTGAGATTTTAATACAAATTCAAATTCTTCCTTGGAAATGATCATAAGAAACCACATAATTTTTATTCTGTCATTTACTGAAAATACTCTCATGGGTATATGGCATAATAAAATGTTATGTGTACATAATATGGAACTATCTTAAATTTGGAATATTAAAAAACTTTTAGTAAAGAAGTTGATTTACAGCAGCTGTTGTTTAAAATAAAAAAACATTTTATTTCTGCTTGTTCAATATCAAATTAAGCAATGTTTTCCTCTGAAAGAGATCATTATTAAATCACAGGAAAAAAATATTTCCTTATTACATTTTTTTACATTAGAATTTACTTTTATATACTTTTAGCATAATAGGGTAAAAATAGGGAAAAGAGAAAAACATTTCCGGCTACCAAACATCCTGTCATACCTTAGTGTCCAGAATGGTGTTTGTGTAAACATATAATGATAAAATACATGTAAAGGTATTGTTGTGATAAAGATTTATATCTATATTGGTTGTTTCCTTCTGATATATTTCTAGAAACTAAAAACTTCAAATAACTTATTAATTTGGGGCATGTAGAAATAAATTTTCTTAGCTAAATATGTATTACCAATTTCCTCAGACAATTTATATATCATTGACAGACTTGTATCAAAATAGAAATGGATCCATATTATAAAATTAGAAAATGTAAGATGAAAAGTAAGGCAAGATGTCTAATCGTAGCACCGTGTGCTAGTAAGTGCCATCTAACTCGACGTGTTCTTTCAGCATTGTCTGAGAGTGTTTTATATTGAAATTTCTTGACACATTTCAGTGTCTGGGCTGGGATAGATTTTCTTTAAAACTGTCTTCCTAAGAACTAGGGTAGTTATCTTTCTTTTTGCATTATAATGGGTGTCAAGTCTCCAATCCCAAAGAAGAGCACTCAGGAAGGAACTAAAGCTGCAGGGTAGAATCCTTTTCCAGTCACCTTAGTTTCAGCTCTTAAAGCCTTTAACTGATCAAATAAGGATACCTTTTCACTATTAGGAGCTATCTTTTTCATTTGAAATCAACCTACTATCAATGATGTTTATCATATTTAGATACTTCTTCCCATGAATATCCTGGTTATTACTGGATTACATAACCATCCAAGTTGATATATAATGAATTAAAGTACATACTCATAATAATTAGAATATGGAAGCACTAGACTATGGGAACAAATTTTTTCTTGGTTCTTTCTATATTCCAGCCTCCTTACATGCTTGGTTTAGGGCTTCTTTTCCATTTTCAAAACCAGCAGTATAACATTTATGTTGAACTTTCTTCTCCTGAGCCTTAGTTCCATCAGCACATCACCTTCTCTGGCTTGACAGGTAACCTGTCCTCAATGCATTAGGCAGACAGGATAACTAAGGATGATCATACTGTCCTTAATCCTAATCCATCTGCTGAGCACCATAAGAGACAGCATCTTAAGGTTACAAAGCCTAAAACCTAGTCATCTTTGTGGGCGGCATATGATCACATAATTTATATTTATCTAGTGCCCTGAAATTTTTATTTCAATACCCTATGAAATTTTATGTTCATGGAATATTTGTTCTCAATTTTAGTATATTTATTACAATACATAAAAGGATTTTAATATTATTAAGTAGTAACAGTCTAAAGGTAAAATCGTGACTCATATATAAAATTAACAAAGGTGAAGGTATTATTTGCCTCCGTTGATGGGACAAGTGTAATGGTACAAATATCTGAGAGGAGGATTCAAAGTGCCATTCTTACATAAGGCAATCAAGGTAGTTGTAAAAATAGATTGGTGCCATTGAAGATGGAAAGAAATTAAAAGGCCTCTGCTTGGAAGTATATTTTCAAGTCTATACACAAAAATATTTCATCCTGCCATCTAAGAAAATAATGATAATCTGGAATGAACAGATAATCTGGAAGGTATTTTTAGAGCATTTGTAAGTATCCATTGAAGTACACAGAATTTTACTGTCCCATTTCAATGTCTGGGTCTTTGGGGGTTTTTTTTTGTAGCACTTAGATTTTGAGCCTTCTATGTAGTAACCAGATGCAGTAGCAACTCACCTGAGTCACAGCCCTTCCTTTTAAAGAATCTCAGAATTTTATGGCAGTATTTCACTACACTTACAGTTAGTAAGATTATCAAAATGGAGATGGAAAACATCACTCACAATTTTCTGTATTTTTCCAAGTATGCCTGGCCCTTTTCTGACAGTAGGTTTGGCTTTTGGACTCCAAGAATGTTCAGTGAAATTATTTTAAAAAATAATAAACTGATATATTTACAATGTTTATCAAAGGAATTGGAAAATTATTTCTTTTTTATTGTTTCCCCTTGGCTTATTCCCTGTTGACACTGTTTTTGATTTCTGTACTCATTGTCTTGTTTATAAGTTTATGTGGTTTGGGGAAGGGAAGGGGAATTACAGAAGCAGTGAGATATAGGGTGAATGAATGAAACAGTGATACTCACTAGACACTATGTTGGAAATGAACTTTACAACTGGGAAGGGAAGGGAGCAGTGGTGGAAGAAAATGATGAAAGAGGTAACACTGTTCAAGAAGAAATGTACTCATTTCCTTACCTAGTAATTCTAACCCCGCTATGGATCACCTTTACCATAGATTTCTTTAAAAAAAAAGAGTATATTTTAATATCTTAACTATTATTTTATTGTAAATAATAAAATTGTTCTTTGTATCTTGGATCTTGAACCACATAGAAAATTTCAACATAAAAATATGTTCTTTTGACATATTAAATGACACTAGAATTCATGCAAATTTTGTGTATATATATGTCAAAATGTTGATAGCATAATTTTATTTGAATGAGTTTTTGATTAAAAATAAAAGTATTGACTGAAATGTCATGATACATTAAAAATAAACAAAAAGGCTGGATGCCAGTGGCTCTTATCTGTGATCCTAACTACTCAGAAGGCTGAGATCTGAGGATGGCTGTTCAAAGCCAGCCCTGGCAGGGAAGTTCGTGAGACTCTTATCTCCAATAAGCCAATAGAAAACCGGAAGTGGCTCAAGTGGTAGAGCGCTTGCCTTGGACTGAAGAGCTCTGGGACAGCGCCCAGGCCCAGAGTTCAAGTCCCACCACCGCCAACAACAACAACAAAAAATTCTATTCTTCCTGTGTTTTCTAATTATGAATTTAAGTAAGTACATAACCATTTAAAGCAACATCTTCCCTTTTCCTTTTGAAAACAAGAAAAGTATTTTAAATCATCTATGTACAAAATATTCTAAACTCGTCTTTTTTGTACCTTTATGCTTTGTTTTTAATTTTTATTTTATTGTAAAAATGCTGTACAGAGGGATTCGTTACATGATTAATGGAATGTGTACATTTCTTGTTGAGCATGTTACCCCTTCCTTTGTTTTGTTTTGTTTTGTTTGGGTCCGGTCGTGGGGCCTGAACTCTGGGCCTGGGCGCTGTCCCTCAGCTCTTCAGCTCAAGGCTAGCGCTCTACCACTTGAGCCACAGCGCCA
>NW_012278792.1:0-2012 GCF_000151885.1 Dipodomys ordii
TGAGGCCCTGGGTTTGATTCCTCAGCACCACATAAGCAGAAAAAGCTGGAAGTGGCACTGTGGCTCAAGTGGTAGAGCGCTAGCCTTGAGCTGAAGAGATAAGGGACAGTGCCCAGGCCCAGAGTTCAAGCCCAGGACTGACAAAAAAGAAAAAGAAAGAAAATAACAATTCTGCTACATTAAGAAACTCTGAGTTGTTTTTTTTTATTTTTGTTTTTATTTTTTGCTCAAAGCTAGCACTCCACCGCTTGAGCCACTGATCAACTTCCAGCTTTCTGGAAGTTAATTGAAGGTAGGAATCTCTTGGACTTTCATGCCTGGCTGGCTTGAGATTGAGATCTTCAGATTTCAGCCTCCTGGCAGCTAGATTGCAGACATGAGCCACCAGCAACTAGTGAGCAGTTGTTTACATTTCAGTGTAAAGGTAAGATACATAGATATTTTTCTAAGCATTCTAATTTTTTTTAGTTTTTTTTTTCTATTGTGAAAATACCATACAGAGGGGTACAATTACATGGGCAAGGTAATGAGTACATTTTTTATCAAGCATTGTTGCCTCCTTTGTTTCCCCTTATCATCCCTTCCCATCTCCCCCCCCCACCCTCTAATTTTTTTTTTTATAGTATTTTGATAATACTGAGGTTGACCTCAGGGCCTTGTGCTTGCTAGGCAAGAGCTCTACTACTTGAGCCATGCCTCTAACCATTTTTGTTTTTTGTTATTTTCGTTAGTCTTGAGGCTTGGACTCAGAGTCTGGTGCTGTCCCCGAGTTCTTTTGCTCAAGGCTAGTGTTCTACCACTCTGAGCCACAATGTCACTTCCGTTTCTTGGTGGTTAACTGGAGATAAGAGTCTCAGACTTTCCTGTGGTGGCAGGCTTCAAATCACAATCCTCAGATCTCAGCCTCCAAAGTAGCTGGGATTATAGGAATGAGCCACCAGTGCTTGGCAGACTCTTATTTCTAAATAACCACTAAGAAGCTAGAACTAGAGCTGTGTCTCAGGTTGTGGAGGATTAGCCTTGAACAAAGAAAGGTCAAAGGCAGCATCCAGTCCCGGAGTTCTAAGCAGAAAGGACTAGCATGTGCATGAACGCACATGCACACACACAAGCAAGTTGATAATTAGACTAACTTTATACTTTCAAGCCTTTAGCCTCTCAGATTAAGCATTTGACTTAAAGTCTTTCTTCTTCTCTTTCTGTTCCTCTTCCTTTCCTTTTTCTTTCTCTACCCTTCTCTCAATACTCTTACTACTCTGAGCTCCTTTCCTCACTCTACCAGGAAAAATAGAGAATTAAATTCTCCCTTTGGTATTTATTATATTTCTCAATATGACAACAAAGAAGTAAAACAATGGATTTAGGGGGGGAGAGAGAGAGAGAGAGAGAGAGAATGTGTGTGTGTGTGTGTGTACACACGCGCGCGTGCGTGCGCACGCACACTTAGTACTGGGGCTTAAACTCTGGGCTTCTGAAACTCTCATTCAGCTGTATGTTCAAGGCTGGCACTCTACTACTTGAATCACACCTCTACTTCTGGCTTTTTTGCTGGTTAATTAGAGATGAGTTTCCTATATTTGTGTTCCTGTACTGGCTTTTACTCTTGATTCGTAGATCTCTGTCTTTTGAGGTAGAACATTTTTTATTTTAAATATAATATAACTATTATTAAGCTGTTATACAGAGAGGTTATCAAGTCAGGTAATGAGTACATTTCTTTTTTAAACAATGTCATTGCCAGCCTGGGAAGGTGGCTCAGTGGTAGAGCGCTTGCCTTGCATACCTGAGTCCCTGGGTTCGATTCCTCAGCACCACATAAGCAAAAAGAGAAAAAGCCGGAAGCGGCGCTGTGGCTCAAGTGGTAGAGCACTAGCCTTGAGGTGAAGAGCTGAGGGACAGCGCCCAGGCCCAGAGTTCAGGCCCCACGACTGGACCCCAAAAACAAAGCGAAACAAAACAAAAAAAAACAGGGACTGGGAAGGTGGCTCAGTGGTAGAGCGCTTGCCTTGCAT
>NW_012278793.1:0-3667 GCF_000151885.1 Dipodomys ordii
CTCCTCCTTTGTTTTTCCCCTTCCATCCCTGTCCTCCCACCTCCACAACTACACCCCCCCCCCCGCCAAAGTTGTAAAGTTTGTTTTTCGACATAACGTCTTGTACATCTCATTGTTGGGTCCACCTGTATCTCTTTTAAACATTTTGTTTTTTCCCTTCCCCTCCCCAAATTATACCAACATCAAATGAAGTGAAAACAGGGGTTATACCGTGGGGGAGGGACATACAAAGCAACAAAGAAATCATCTTATAAATATGTGAGAAACAATAGCAAGAAAGAAAAAAACCACTTCTGTCCTTATCTTGGGGTTCATTTCACCTAACATCATCTTATCTGACCTTTTCTGCTCGTCTCAGACATATACTAGTTATTGCAAATAAAGGAGATCATGGGACCTATTTTCTTTGGGCCTGGCTTACTTCACTTAATATAATTTTTTTCAAGTCTTTCCATTTCCTAATAAATGGGGCAATGTCATTCTTTCTGATGGAGGCATAGAACTCCATTGTTATATGTACCATGAACTTAAAAGCCAACTTTGAAGATGACTGTATGCCCTATCCCTATCATCTTTCAAATCATTGTATTGTCTCTTGCACCAAGCAAGATAGAACGGTGACACTTCATGATGATGTATGTGTTTGAGAGTAGAGAGAATCACTAGGGTGATTTCTCTAGGTGGGCGGGTGGTTAAGCATGGAGTGACTTAAAGACTAAGTTCCTGGCTCCTGTTTAGAAGCACCTCTTTCTCTCCCTGACATTCCATCCTAATCCCCAACTTTTTTTCCCAATCAGCATAGATCCTGTTCTCACTCTTTTTTACCCAGAACTACTGTTCTCCGTCCTGATGTCCCCTTATGGAATAACATTTTCTGTACTCCAAATAACTCCTTTACCAGCGGCATCCTCTTCCTTCCACCTCTACCCTCATTCTTCAAGCATGCCAGTAGCGTCAACATTGTACATCATTGATCTGCCTTTGGGGCTAGATGCTCTTGAATTGAATTTTGAGATGCTCCTCTCCAGAGGTCACATTCCAGTTTCTATATAACCTTTTACCATGGCAATGTCTGAAGAAAATTTACTTTCACATTAAAGATGATTCTTGTTTTGGAAAAAAGGTAAGGTTTGCCCTTTTTTCAAAAATTTAGGAAAGCAATGAAAACAATTAAGATTACTATTACTATGCATGAGAACCAAGGATGAAAAAGTTATTGCTACACAATATGGCTTTGAGTGTCCTGGCAGCCAAGATGAAAATGAAAAGATGATTCATTTGTTCAACAAATGTTTTATGTTGAAGCTTTAAGGTTTCAAATTTCCTTGGTCTCTTGGCTGAGTCTGAATATAGAAAATAAATATGGTTTTGAGAAAATAATCTAGTTAAATCAAGTTCTGAAAAAACAATAATCAGAACACCAGTAGAGAAAATATTCTTTGGGGCTGAATCATCTCACAAATCATATCTGCAAAAAGCTTCGGAGACATTTATTTTCATTTGAAAAACATTTTCAAGACGTGTTGATTTTTGTGTTTTTTTTAAAAAACTTTTGTTTTGAACAGTGGGAAGCAGAATCTATAAAACTGCTTTTAAAATGTTTTGTCAAAACAGCATGTTGCTAAACAGTGTTTAAAGAATTTTGATTTTCAGATATTGGCTTCAAAATGGCTATGAAATTTTGCATTCCTCAGACAAAGGCATGGATACAGTAAAAGGATCAGGTGTTGCCAAGGATTGAGGGGAATAGGAATTTATAGGTGTATTACAGCTAATTTCTAGGCCAGTGAAAATACTTGTCCTAATGTTATAAGAGTGGATATATATCATGATGCTTTTGTCCATATCTACAGATGTATATAACCAAGAATGAACCTAATATAAACTGGACCTTGGATATCAGCTATGTATAGGTTTAGTGGGTTTAGGGTTTCGTAGGTTTAGCAGCTATGTATTATAAGATAGGTTTAGTGGGAAATTTCTGTATTTTCTTCTGATTTTTCTTTGCAACTCAAACTGCTCTAAAATTTCTCTTTGTTTTTCTAAAAAGGTTTTTGTACTCCTTAGTAACAAATGAGTGCAAACACCCCTCCCTGCCACACACACTGGGACACTGAAGCCAGCTTGCCATTGGTCTTGGACTGCACAGGGTCTCAGCATGGGACTTGGGTCAGTAATGTTATGGACAAGAAAAGACCAAGTTTGAAAGTCTGTAGATGAAGAGACCTTAGGGCAGGATCCCTGGGATTGTCATGGGGTTTCTGTGTGCTTCAGCAGTCATCTCAGAAGCCCTGCTACCTAGTCAGGTGGAGCAGATGAGGCTTTGCAAGCCACTTCACTAATTTCGATTGATTGGTATTTCTGGGCCTTTATGAATCCTGGCACCTCAAAGCAAAAAACATCCTTCAGAAAAATACATTATTCCATTATGTACGATGTTCCTGGTCCTGTGCATATGTTTCTGTATTCCATGTTTTCAGCAAGCCCATAAGTAGATTATTCCAAATTGCTATTTTATATATATAAAGAAGCTGATGCTTAAAGATGTTATGGGACATCCTCAAGATTTCACAGCTGGTAAGTGGGGAAAAACTTTAGACCCAAAGTCTAAAGACTCCAAAATCTGTGCCTTTATCTCACTATATTGTCTGTTTCCTCTCCACTCAGCAGTGCAATTTACAATCAGTTATTATATGCATCATGTTAATCGTATACTCAGTTGTTTGGCATGCTGATTCAACCTAGGTCCTTGCACATGCTAGGTAAACACTCTGACCCTGAGCTACATCCCTAGATCTAGTATCTCATCCATAATGTCCTTTTTCAATATTAAACATTTTATATCCTTAGTTCCTGAGTTAGATTTCCATCACCTTAACGATATTAATTTCCTTTTATATATTTCTTATGACTCAGTAGTATCTAACAAAGTTCTAGGAACTTAGAAGGAAAGGAAGAAAGGAAAGAATATAAAGGACTGATTATATATATAAATATATACATATATATTAAATTGAAGCTACATGACTTGCTCAGAAAGAAGCCAAACACAGAAACACACACACACAGACACAGACACAGACACACACAAACACACACACACACACACACACACACACCCTAAATATACACAAATGCATTCTGTATAATACCATTTATGTGACGACTCAAAATAGCAAAACTGCTTCATAGTCATAAAGGTCATAATGGCAGCTACCAATTGAAGGGTACTGACTGGGTAGAGGTATACGGTTGCCTGATGGACCACTGCAGTGCTTGACATTCTTCTCTAGTAGGTGGTTATCCAGGTATAAGCATCTGCAAATTATCCCATTGAACACTTCAGATGAATGCACTTTTTGTGCATATAGTATATTTCAATTAAAAGCCAATGAAATACCTAAGTAGTAATAGTGGAGATGAACTCAGGTCCATATGCTCCAGTTTATATACTTCCCAGATCTCTGCCTCGCTTTTTTTTATTACATTTTTTATTGGGAAAATACCATACAGAGGAGTTACAATTACATGGGCAAGATAACGAGTACATTGCTTTTTTTAAAATTTAATTTAATTTTATTTGTGAACATACTGTACAGAGGGGTTACAATTACATGGGCAGGATAATGCGTACATTTCTTACCAAGCATTGCAGCCTCCTCCTTTG
>NW_012278794.1:0-1782 GCF_000151885.1 Dipodomys ordii
CTTGAACTCAGGGCCTTGCAATCTCATTTCGCTATCTGACTCAAGGCTGGTTTCCTACCAACTTGAGACACACCTCCACTTCCTGTCACTTGTTTCTGATGAAGATTTGTGGTATTGTCTGTCAGCCTTCTCATTTGTTCCTTATAATTAGAGACCTGTAAAAATAAGTCTTTGGAATCCTGCCCTGGGTTGAGGTTCTCTGCGGTGTTACAGGTCTAGGGCTGGAGGTAGTTAGGATGCATGGATGGAGTTAGATAGCTAGGAGTCATCCAGAATACCATCCCTTAGGGGACAATGGAAGGAACTGAGAGCATTTGGGGACTGAAGTGGAGATGCCAACAGAGACTGAGTGCATTTTGAGACTAAGGGGGAACTATGTAAGTAAGAAGGGGCTGGATGGAGTGACTCATACCAATAAAAGAACAGTTGAGCCCAGATATAGAATTGGGTATGGGCAAGCATAGTCTCCTTGAGATGTAGAGGCCCAGGGCATACACATTTCCTGAAGGATTTGTGCAATGATATTTGCATATATGAAGAGTCATAGATCCCAGATTGTGAATTTGGATATCATCGTGTGAAATCAGGAGGGTTTAATATATATATATATATATATATATATATATATATATATATATATAGTAATGATACTGTACAGAGGGGTTACAGTTACATGAATAAGGTAATGAGTACATTTCCTATGGAGCATTGTTACCCCCTCCTTTGTTTTTCCCCTACCATCCCTTCCCTCCTCAACTCTCCAACTCCCCCCCCCCAAAGTTGTAAAGTTCGTTTTCAACATAGTGTCTTGTACATCTCATTGTTACATGGATTAACCTGTATCTTTATTTCAGCTTTTATGTGCTCTGGGAGTGACCCCTTTCTGATGCTGAAAAGAAACTTCTTTGTTGCCAGGCACCCTTAGGACTTTTCATTCACATATCCGTTAATTCAGTTCTAGTGACAATTATTTGAATGTCTACTGAGATGAGCCATTGATGACAAGGACTGAGTTGTCTTTAGATCCAGGGCTCTTGAACCTTGTGGACTGCCAGGGGAAAGCATCAGCTTGTTGTCGCTCAGGCATTCAGTGGAGTGATGGCCCAGAGGTCCACATTTGAGAACATTTACACCTCTTTCCTGGACTGCCATTCCCACAGGTGTGGAGAGCGGCTTGTGCACACATGTGCTCATGCGTGTGTGTGCACATGGTGTGTCCTGAAACTCACTTTACTGTGGGCCACTTTGCTACAGTGTCATTTGCCACCTTGTCTCTTCTGCTGTGCAGTTTGTTTGCTTTGGTTAATAAAACATTTGTTTAGGTGGCAAGGTCAGTTGTTTAAAAGGTGAAGTTAATGAGACAAAGATAACTGAATATAATTGACCGGAAAGCTTGACCACTTTGAGATTGTACAAAGCCCTCCTGAGCCCAGGCACCACCTTGAAACTTGTCCCTGGGGGATGATGTTAAAAGCATATTTCCAGAAAGAATATCAACTATCAACCTTCTGTATAAATAATTATACACTAATTATTCTTAACTCCTAAAAGGATTTTGCATCTTCATCACCATCATTTAAGAATTTGAAAGTTAGGAATTTCTTTGTGTCTCTGTCTCTCTCTAGCTCTCTCTCTTTTCCTTCTTCATGTATGGGAAGTAGATGTGAGGAGGATTGCTTCAAAGAAAATGGCTTATCAGGGGCTGGGAAGGTGGCTCAGTGGTAGAGCGCTTGCCTTGCATGCCTGAGGCCATGGGTTCGATTCTTCAGCACCACATAAGCA
>NW_012278795.1:0-2006 GCF_000151885.1 Dipodomys ordii
TATATATATATATATATATATATATATATATATATATATATATAGCCTGCATTTCTTGACAGAGGAGTGCTTGAATTCGTTAACCATTTGTGAAGTTGGTGTTGTAGGAAGTCAGGAATACATATTTGGAGAGGTTTTGGCATTCTTTTCTTTGCAATATCTGTCTCTAATCCAAGCTCTCTTTTGGAAAGATTCATTCATTCTTCAGTAAAATATGGAGCCTCAACTACTGGTAGAGAGTACAACAGTCTTAACTGATACAACTCTGAACAGGATATACATGACTCCTACCTTCATGGGAATTTTCCTTTGTTCCTTTGGGAACAAAAAAATAAAGAGGAAATTAAAACATATTATAATCTTTGCTGAACTAAGAAAGAACAACTCAGGATACTAAGGAAAGATTAGGGGGAAAAATCAACTAACCTCAAAATCGATGATAAGGAAAGATTGCCCATAAACAAAATTATCTGAAGCATGAGCAAGAATTAGCTAGGCAAAATAGGGGGCAGAGAGGGTTTCAAGGCTTGGTTTAGACTAAGCCCTAAAGTTACCATTACACCAAAAGCCCTGGCTTTTTGGTGTTTAATTGAAGATGAGTCTCACAAACTTTCCTGTCCAGGCTGGTTGGAACTGCAATAGCTAAGATTACAGGTGTGAACCACTGTGCCAGGCCTATTTGGTATTCTTGATCTGGTATCCAGGGAGAGGCAGCTACATTCCCCTCAATGGAAAAAGGAAGTCAGGAAAGGACTAGAGGGAGTTGGGTCAGGTTAATGATCATAATAAGAGAGAATAGAATTACTGACTCAGTTGGTCGCTGAGTTTTCCTATATCATACATACTATTCAGGCTTTCAGGAGTCCAGCTCTTGAGCAATGATTGACATATATGTTGGTAATTGTAGTGGCTAAGCCATGGAAGATGCATAAGCCTGATAAACTTGACAGAAGCATAATCTAAACTTGCCACATATTTGGACCCAGTGTTCCTTCTGTGATAAGAAGCTGCGATGCCCATATGGCTTTTAGAATACAAGAGACTCCTCTTCCTCCACTAATGCCCCAGAATTTTATTAGGACTAAATTGTGGGCAGATTTACCAACTGGAAATAAGCGATGACACACAGCGACTCAACTCTGCAAGATTTTTTCTGCCTTGTAGGTGAACGTCATTCCTACAGAACTTTTAGGAATGAGACATGTTTATGGCGTTACAGAACAGAGGACACGCTGTCATTTCCTTTTCCTGTCTCCTTCTGGCCCAGGAATGCAGTGACAAAGACGTTTCTTTACTCCCAGGAAAAACTCCAGAAGGAAAGGACAGAAGTCATTGCGTTCCAATTTTGTTCAGTGCTGTTTCCTTAATCAATTTTAAAACTGGCTAGAGTAGTGTTTCCTTGAAACGCAAAGGCATCCATTCTTCAAGTTGGTCCTCTCATTTTCCCTTCCTAATCCATAACCACAGTATCTTTTAATAATGTTCATGGCTTTCGTTTTGACCCCTGCTTTTATGAAGTCATTCTCTGCTCAGCGTCTCAGAAGAGCCCCCCAAGAGCCCACCTCTCCCCAAACCCGTTTCCTGCCAGTCATGTAGGAGGGCAGCGTGAGAAACCCTACTACCCATTCCCGCCCAGGGTCTCTACGCAGCAAGGGTAGCGATGCGGGACGAGGTCCCTTTAAGAGCAGGCCACGCCCCCTTCCCGCCTACCGGCGCGACCCGGCGGACGGTGGCGGCCGCTACGGTGCTGACAAGATGGCGGCTGGCGGGGCTGTTGCTGCGGCGCCGGAGTGCCGGCTTCTGCCCTACGCGCTGCACAAGTGGAGCTCCTTCTCCTCCACCTACCTTCCCGAGTGAGTGCCAGGCCCCGGTCTCGTGCTTCCCCGCTCTCCGGCGTGAGCCCGGCTGGGCCGAGGGTGCAGGGGAGGGCCGCGGAGCCCGAGAGGCCCAGGCGGGGCCTGTGAGGGGGCCGTGCGGCCTTGGGAGGCTCAGTCCCGCCGCCCCCC
>NW_012278796.1:0-1456 GCF_000151885.1 Dipodomys ordii
TAGCGCTCTACCACTTGAGCCACAGCACCACTTCCGGCTTTTTTCTTTTTGCTTATGTGGTGCTGAGGAATCAAACCCAGGGCCTCAGGCATGGAAGGCAAGCGCTCTACCACTGAGCCACCTTCCCTGCCCCAGTGCTTTCTTTTTTTATACACTGTGATTGTATTGATATTATTAAGGTGTTGTATGAGGGGTTGCTATTCCATACGCCGGTCATGAGTACATGTCTTTTTTTGGCAGTGTTCCCCTTCCTTCTCTTTTCCTCAGTTTCTCCCTCCCATCTCTACTACCCACAAGGTGCATAGTTCATTTCCACATAGTATATATTGATTTGCATTATTGTATTTATTCACTATTCCTCCCTCCCTTTCTATGATCCCCTTTCTGCCCCCCCAAAAAGGCAAAAAAAATTAGAAGCAGAAACAAACATTACTAACAACAGCAACAACAACAAAGCCATGTTTCCATTTCCTGGAATTCATTTCAATAAATAATATTTTACACTTTCAAAGGAGTTAACAGCTTTGGGTTCCTGCCTGAAGGGCAGCCCCTCTAATCTGTATGTGAATGCCTAGAGTCCTGTGTAGTTTACCATGTCTGCTTATGTTTTAGATCTAGCTTCCACATGTGAGAGAAATCATGCGCTGTTTGTCTCTCTGAGCTTGGCTTGCTGCACTTAACCTGATCTGTTCTAGGTCCATCCATTAATTTGCAAATGACGTATTCTTTTGTTATTCTTTTGAATGGATGAGTAGAATTCCACTGTATATGGGTACCACATTTTTTGGGATCCACTCATCTATATTGTAGGCCACCTGGACTGTTTCCATAACTTGACTATTGTGAAGGGTGCGGTGATGAACATGGACGGGCAGGTGTCTTCACCATATCCTGGCTTGCAATGATCTGTAGATGCCCAAGAGTGGAATGGCTGGACCATGGGGAAGTTCTGTTTAATTTTCTGAGGAACCTCCACACTGCTGCCCAGAGTGGTTGTATCAGTTTATATCCCACCAGCAGTATAGTAGGGTTCTTTTTTCCCTATCAACCCACTAACATTTGTTGTTCGAATTCTTGATGTTGACCAATCTAACTGGGGTGAGATGAAATTGCAGGGTTTGATTTGCGTGGGCAGGGGTGATAAGCATTTCCTCATGAGTCTGTTTGCCATTCTTACTTCTTCCTCTGAGAATTCTCTAGCTCCTTTGTCCCCTTGTTGATTGATTATTTTTGTGATAAGTAATTGTTTTAGCTCCTTCTTTGCATATTTTAAATCTTAGGCCTTTGTTGGATCTACTACTGATAGTGTGCTTTCACTTCTCTTCAACCTAAAGAACTTCTCATGTTTTCTTTTTTTTTTTTTTTTTTTTGGGTCCGGTCGTGGGGCCTGAACTCTGGGCCTGGGCGCTGTCCCTCAGCTCTTCAGCTCAAGGCTAGTGCTCTACCACTTGAGCCA
>NW_012278797.1:0-3875 GCF_000151885.1 Dipodomys ordii
CGGAAGTGGCCCTGTGGCTCAAGTGGTAGAGTGCTAGCCTTGAGCTGAAGAGCTGAGGGACAGCGCCCAGGCCCAGAGTTCAGGCCCCACGACCGGACCAAAAAAAAAAAAGAAAAATGAATAAATATGATGTACTGTTTAACTGTCCCTTCTTTTTCTCAAAAATATGTGAGCCCTGTTCAGACAACCTTAGCACTTACATAGAAATTAGCCAGTTCCTAAGAGGAATGGGAGTCAGTCAACTTTGTGCTACAATAGCAAAATTCTACACACTGGGCAATTTAAAGCACAGAAATTTATTTTTCATGGTTGAGAGTCTGGGAAATATGAGATCAAGACAGCACTACCTGATGAGGAAATTATTTTTAAGTTTTCAAACAGAAGGTAGAAGGGCAAGAAGGGACAAACTCTCTCTGTTGAGTGCCTTTATATTTCAATGGTACAGCACTTGCCTAGCAATCACAAGGCCCTGGTTTTGGTCCCCTGCACATCATCTAATAAGAATAGTTATTATATAGTATTATATAGTAATTATATTATTATTATTGCTACAAGCCTCTTTACAAAATACCTCATCCCATTCAGAAACTATTAAAGGGAAATACTTAAAGGCCTCATCGATCAATCCTGTCACATTGACCCTTTCACCACCTTACAATGTCCAAGTTTCCCACACACTTATGCACTGGAAGCATCTGAATTTTGGAGGGAACACATTCAAACCCTAAAAGGTTCCATTTTGTGTCTTTAGCACTCTCTATTATTTCAGGCTTCTAATATTGAAAATAGCATTGAAAGCACTACAGATGCACCATGAAGAATCTGGATGAATTTCAACAATGCCTCTACGTGAACTCCACAGAGATTAAATTCAAGGCAAGCTCTCCATCTATGGTGGTGAAGATTTTAGGGAGACTACCAGCTGGATTCAGGAACTGCCCAGACATCATTAGCTGGGTAGGTCATGGAGTTGGTTGATGACTATCAAAGTGAAAGTAAGTCACCCAGCAGCTTAAAACATAATTATGCAGTCACACAAAAGCTCTACTTGGTGCAATTTAGCATAACTCTACTGGCTTGAGAAACAAATTGTACCTACAAGAAGGCCCTGGCAACAAGGGTGTAGTCACTGTTTACGGTGTATCAATGTGACATGCAATAAGCAGAGTCAGATGACAAGAGGAACAGTCAACACTGAAAAATAACTGAGGTCATGTCACTCAGGTTCACCATGCAGCTGACATTCTGATTCTAAAATATGTCCTGCAAAACAGAAGCAACTGACACTTCAAAGCAGATGCTCATCTCCTGAGTGTTGTCTTCAGTAAATTACCAAACAAGTTCTAGAAATGAGGAGTTACTTCCTCAGGCTCCCCTGACATGTCTGGTATGACTTTTTTTTAACATCTATGGTACTAGCTTTTATCTTCTTCCCAGAGGCTTTGCTTTCCTTAGCTACCTGCAGAGAATCATTCTAAAATACAAACCTGGCTTTTTTTTTTCTTTTTGGTCTGCTGACTACAGACTTCCAATGTTTCTTCATGGCTTTCAAATGGAAATCTAAATCTGGCAAAGTGATTGTTAAAAGCTTTCAATGATCTGGCTTATCCAAACTCTTCAATCATTCCTCAGTTTGTAACTGTGAATACTCTGAAAATACAGAAGTATTTGCAACTATATATTCTTCTGGGCCTTGGTGCATTTGTGTGTTTCACTGACTCGGTCCTCTCCTCTGAGGCTTCAAGACTTCATGAGTGGTCCTCACGACCATCCTCCCTATGCCCCAGTCTAGATTCCATGTTCTTTGTATATTTCCCAGAATGCTTGCCGTAGGCTACAGTAACTTCCTCTCTGCTAATTTCCTTCCCAAAAGTCTGTTTTAGACCCATACTCTAGATAATCTTATGCATATAGGATGCTTCATAACTATTTCCAGAATAAAAACAGTAATAGCTATAAAAATCCTGGAGGGGAGAAAAATGGCTGAAAGATAAAGGAATTGAATAGAGTGACTTTAGGAGGTGCTTACCCAGTAACCCACTGACCCACAATCACATTGGTGTTTAGCATCTTCCAATCGCAGAATCCCAGCTGTGCATACAGTAAATGCTGAACTGTTGCTGCCACAGTCACCAGTGTATAAACACAGAAGCTTTGCCACTCCTGCTTGTCATCTGGGAATCAGTGACCTTCACTGGTTCCCTCCCTTGTGTCTCCCAACTGGAGGGAGATATCAATCTTCATGAGTTCAAATATAAAAGTCTAAATTGAACACATTATTATAGAGACATCATTTTTATTCTTCCAAAATAATTTATCCTTCATATTTATATAAATCATCAGAATAACATAGCATAAACTTTCCCCATGCAAAAACTACCATCCTGCCTTAGATTAATTGAACTGAAGCTGAGAAATCTGAATTGTATCTTTCACACTTCATTGCAGCCACCTGCTTGTCCCCATGGTGAGGCTGGTGTAACTCTTGTTGCTTTAATGTAGGAAGGCATGCATCAGTAGCACAAAAGGCTCTAAGCAGCTCAGTGGCTTCTTCACTTTAAAGTCTAAATCACACAGACTTTAAAGAGTGGGCAGAAAATCAAAGCGATGTAATGACAAAAATAGTCTTTGGAGGCACAAATCGTCTATGCAGCAATTCTGAAAGCAGGATGTCATAAGTCTCTGATGTATCATTCTGAAAACTCAGCATGTTCAGTGGTCAGGAGGTTTTAATCGAGCTGGGGGTGGGGAGTGAATTCTTATATGCTTTTCTTGACCCAATGAGAAAGTGTCAACACAGGAGAGCAGTAGAGCTGCTGCTCACCGCATTATTCCATGTATGAAATCTATTTAAAGAAAGTTGTGACTCATCTGCATAGTGCAAGGGCAGTTACTCCTTCCCAGCAAAATGAGGGAACTGTCACCAAAGTCCTGGATGAGACATCTGGTGATAGCCTTTAATCCCACTGTATGGTATTTTCACAATTAAAAAATGTAAAATAAAAGAAAATGAAAGGAAAGAAGAACAGGTGGCACTTGGTATAACTTTTGTTCCCCCTCCCTGGATGTTTTTCCTTTAAACTACCCTTGACACAAAATAACTTTGAGTAGCAAGAAAGAATAGCTACTTCATAATACTAGAGATAAATTAGATCCATTGCCACATTTCAGAAAGTGAAGGTTTCAAATTTTCATTAAATGGAAAGGTTATATGTTTTCTATATTAAAGAGGAATATTCCTGAGATCCCTTTTTTATTTATGATCTAAATTCTGAAATTTTGTCAGTATTGTTATTTACCTATGGATATACTACTGTTTAAGGTAAAGACACATTTATCTCACAAGAAAATACATTCTGGGTAGTTCATTTTGTTCAACGTAAAACAATGAAGATATAAAACAATTATAAATTACGACTATAATTAATGATTTTAAGTTATAATTAAGTTCTAGATGAAGGCAAAAACCAGGTTTAAAACCAGTGAAAGAAACCACAGATGAATATGTTGATGTATTTTCATATGGAAGGCAATTATTATTCTCAAATAGAATATAGCTTAATTTAAAAGTCAAATGAAGTATAAAATACATTTACCACCACTTTGGAAAGCAGTATGGAGGTTCCTCAAAAGACTCCACATAGAGCTCCCCTATGACCCAGCAATCCCACTTTTGAGCATTTACCCAAATGATCACAAACAAAGCCACACTAAAGCTATCAGCACAACTATGTTTATTGCAGCATTACTTACCATAGCTAAGATATGGAACCAATCCAGATGCCCCTCAGTAGATGAATGGATCAAGAAAATGTGGTATATATACACAATGGAATTCTATGCCTCCATCAGAAAGAATGACATTGCCCCATTTG
>NW_012278798.1:0-2725 GCF_000151885.1 Dipodomys ordii
CCCCCCACCGACGTTGTAAAGCTCGTTTTGGACATGACAACTTGTACTTCTCATTGTTGCAACAGGTCCACCTGTATCCTTAAACAACTGGTTTTTCTGAAGGGGAAATTTTTAAGAAATAGGTTGCATAGGAATCAGAGCATTTATCTCCAACACAATAAAAATCCAAAGTGGTTTTTTTCTCCCACCATAAAATATGTCATAATTTCTATTTTGAGTTTATACTAAAGAGTATCTTGTATCTGAAGGAATATCGAAGAGGTAGCTTGTACTGTTTCTGAAGTGCTTTTCTGTCTAAAGAGTAAGCTATATCTTCTGTGTTTTTTTTTCACATGAAAAAGGAGCTCATTGCCCTAGGACTGTGCAATTCCATTGGATCTCTCTTCCAGACCTTTTCCATTTCTTGCTCCTTGTCTCGAAGCCTGGTTCAGGAGGGAACTGGAGGGAAGACTCAAGTATGTATACAATATGCCTCTTTGAACCAGTAGTTTGGGTAGTAATTAAATGTTAGTCACTTGATCCCATTCTGAACCCAAACAAAGATGCTCTGCCTGCAGATCCATGCTATAGTGAGCTGTGTAGTGAATCAGAGAAAGGCATGATTGGGTGAAGCAAGTCACAAGGAACTGAATCTCTAGGACAAAGGTATATTTTCCAGTTGAATTGGAAAGCTATACAACATTCCGATTGCTACCAGTAAGCCTCAAAGTTCAGACATGAGAGACTGTCCCTGAAAGCTTGACACCAACTATGGGCAGGAAACCAGCACATCCAGTAGAACTTTCTACAGTGATCAAAATGTTCAGTCTTTGCATCACCCAATATGGCAGCACCTTGCGACTCTTGAGCATTTGAAATGTAGCTAGTGTAACTAAGACCTGAAATATTTTTATGTGTATTTTAGTCTTTAAACATTCTAATAATTGCATGTGGCAAGTAGCTACCTTTTGGGACAGCAAGTGATTGTCTGAAACCTTCTATCCCTAATGGGCTTTAGGTTGGTATCAGATATTGTTCTTCTTCCTATGACAAAAGCATTTCTCTGAAGATACCCAAGCATTTCAGTCTCTGTTTGAAAGGTGATAAGATGAGCAAACAAGCCAGATGCTGGTAGCTCTCACCTGTAATCCTAGCTATTCAGGAGACTGAGATCTGAAGCTTGTGGTTCAAAGCCTGACCGGACAGAAAAGTCTGTGACACTCTTATCTCCAATAAACCACCAGAAAACTGGAAGTGGCGCTGTGGCTCAAGTGGTAGAGTGCTAGCCTTGAGCTGAAGAGCTGAGAGATAGTCCCCAAGCAAGCCCCGCTTCCAACCAAAATAATAATAATAATAGGAACAAACACTTCAAAGAGGGATAGCGATAGGGTGTAAGTTTATGAAATGGAGATGGTTTGGATGACTGATTTGAATCCATATTTTCTTGATTTTCCCACAATGATTATGGAAAAAATAAGACCAACCTATGCTCTGCCTCTTATTCTAGTCTCCTAATATCCCCTCCCCTGTGTTTTCTCTCACCAGCTTGCAGGTTGTTTGGCCTCATTAATGATTCTGCTGGTCATACTAGCCACTGGATTCCTCTTTGAGTCGTTACCCCAGGTGTGTAGTATGTAGAATCTTGCTATTTTATTTATTTTTATTTTGGTAGCCATCCTATGGGCTTTTACTATCATCTTAGCCAGATGGTATGGGAAAGAGCCGCAAAGAAGGGGTTGGAGTGGCTGACTTCCAGAGTCCCTAATTGACTTGTAACCTTACACCGTTATTAAAAATGTGAGAATGTCTCAACACATACAAAATTTATTTGCTGAGATAGTAGTCCAGGAGAGAAGAGGAAAATGGAAAGAAAATCCTAAGAAAGAAGACCGTGGGTGAAATACTTCTCCTGCCACGTTTAATTCTAAGGTTCTTGACTGCCACACTGTGTGGTTGGATAACTCAGACACAAGGCTTGGTTCTTTTAAGGCCCATGGCTCATGGCTCCAAAGATGCCCTAAGTGACACATAGGAAGTGAGTGGAGAGAAGAGGTAAGAGGACAGCAGGAAGACAGTGAAGGGCCCTGCAAGGGGGTTGTGTGGAGAGGGGAGACATGGGTGGTGTACTGTGTTTCAGGCTGTGCTGTCAGCCATTGTGATCGTCAACCTGAAAGGAATGTTTATGCAGTTCTCAGACCTCCCCTTCTTCTGGAGAACCAGCAAAATAGAGCTGGTAAGTGAAGGGGATGGTTAGGCTCACCTATCACGCAACAATGGTTATTGATGTTAAGGGAAATGTGAGATAGAGAAGAATGCAGTTAGTTGTTCTTTGTTCTGTCCAGTTAGGCAAGATAAACTCTGTGCATATGTGGGTGCGTGCACATGTGTACACATGTCTGTTGGTACTGGGGCTTGAATTCAAGGCTGGGCACTGTCTCTTAGCTTTTTTGCTCAAGGCTAGTACGCTACTACCTAAGCCACAGCTCCATTTCCAGCTTTTTTTTTTTTTGGTGGTGGTGGTAGTTAATTGGAGTCTCACAGATTTTCCTATCCAGACTGGCTTCAAACCATGATCCTCAGGCCTCAGCTACCAGAGTAGCTAGGATTATACTACTTGGCTTTGTGTGCTTCATTTTTTTTTTTTTGAGTCCGGTCGTGGGGCCTGAACTCTGGGCCTGAGCACTGTCCCTCAGCTCTTCAGCTCAAGGCTAGCACTCTACCACTTGAGCCACAGCGCCACTTCCGG
>NW_012278799.1:0-1900 GCF_000151885.1 Dipodomys ordii
GGAAGTGGCGCTGTGGCTCAAGTGGTAGAGCGCTAGCCTTGAGCTGAAGAGCTGAGGGACAGCGCCCAGGCCCAGAGTTCAGGCCCCACGACCAGACCCCAAAAAAGAAAAAAAAAGTGCTGAAGGAGCCAGGCTTGGGTGTCTCATGCCTATAATCCTAGGTCCTCAAGAGGTTGAAATTAGAAAGATTGTGATTGGAAGCCAGCCTGGTCAGAAAAGTATATGAGGCTTTGTCTCCAAAACAACCAGCAAAAAATTGGGGTGGAGGCATGACTCAAATAGCAGAGTACCAGTTGAACAAGAAAGCCAACAAGTGCCAGGTTTGGAGTTCAAACCCCAGTACAGGCACTGGGAGTGGATCTGTGATACAGAATTGTCTTTTGTTGTTGCTCACTGTTCAAGTTACTGGCTCCCTAGGCAGCAGCAACCACTAGGGTTGTAGCAGGCAAAAACAGCTTAGTATTGTAACTCAGCAGCAGACCATGCCTGCCCGTGTTGCAACTCCAGGCTGCCAGCACTGTCACTGTAGCGTTTGCCAGGTCTTTTTTTTGGGGGGGGTGGGGCAGTGGGGGGGTCCGGTTGTGGAGCCTGAACTCTGGACCTGGGCGCTGTCCCTCAGCTCTTCAGCTCAAGGCTAGCGCTCTACCACTTGAGCCACAGCACCACTTCCGGTTTTGTTGTTTTTTGTTGTTGTTGTTGTTGCTTATGTGGTGCTGAGGAATCGAACCTAGGGCCTCTGGCATGCAAGGCAAGTGCTCTACCACTGAGCCACCTTCCCAGCCCCGCGTTTGCTGGTGTTGTCTCAGGAATGAAGTCCTGGACAATGGAGAATGAGTGCAAAGAACTTTATTCAGAGAAGCCTCTGGATTTATTGATTGAATTTATTCAGTAAAGGCCTCTGTTGGCTATATATGTCTGCTCTCCCAGTTCTTTGTGTGACTCAGCCTCTGTATCTGAGGGTTTTATATTATGAGCTATGCTCTGATTGGTCACCCCTATGCAAATAGGCCTAAGACCACCAACCAGTCAGAGAAGACCTGCTGAGTCACTGCAGATCTCAGGCCTGAAAATGTAGTTCTCAGGTCATTCTCCAGCATTCCCCCCAACCCCTGTACTTCAACGAAGATTGTGAGGAACTAGAAAAGATGAAGGACTTCCCATTTTCTATACCTGGGACTTCTGAACCAATTTGGCATTTTTTCTCAGCTCTCCAAACCAGCCATGCCTTTCACTACAGAATGTTCTCCAGGGCCCCTGAACTCTAGCCCTGAACAATAACCTGAAAATTGAGTTTTTAACTAAATTTATTCTTCTACTGGGATGTAACTCAAGTAGCTAAGTTCTTGCTGAGCAAGCACTAAGGCTCTTGAGTTCAAACCCAGTACCAGAAAGAGAAAAAAAGTAATACTGTATATAATTTAGCATATGAAGCTAACAGGAACTATATGAAATTTTAATTCTTAAAACAAAAACATGTAGTTTGGTGGGAAAGGTCCTTTCTCTATCAGTAAGCAAATATTTAGTCAAGTAGCAAAACAGGCAAAAGCAAACAAATAATTAGGGGAAAACTTGCCAGAATCAGAGATGATGGGTTGGGACTTTGGGTAATATAGTTCTGACCACAGGGCCAGGCAGACAGAACAATGGGCCCCTGATAAACTAGCAAATAAGCCCTCCCAAAGTAGTACCTTCTCTCTCTTGCTAAGGCATAGAATTGCTTGATGACTAGAAAGAGTATAAGGAAAACCTTTGATTTTTTTTTTTTTTGGTCGGTCGTGGGGCTTGAACTCTGGGCCTGGGAGCTGTCCCTCAGCTCTTCTGCTCAAGGCAAGCGCTCTACCACTTGAGCTACAGCACCACTTCCGGTTTTCTGGTGGTTTATTGGAGATAGGAGTCTCAC
>NW_012278800.1:0-2107 GCF_000151885.1 Dipodomys ordii
ACAGGGCATCTTGATGCTGTGTCTGTCCTAAGCAAATGGGTAAATGATTATGTCACTCTCCATCCCCAACCTAGGAAAATGAAGAAGAAATCTGGAATGTGTGATCACTTTTCTATTTTTGAAAAATAATTCATTATGGAACGTTTAGTAATCTTAGTTATAATATATATATTATATATTACATATATGTTGAAAAAATATGAAGTTTCATGGATAGTGATTTCATTCTCTCTTTGTAACATTCTTTCTGACTTAAACTCACTCCTGAAGTTTAACGGCCAGATATTTTCTTAGGGAAATCCATATTGGTTACCATTTCCTTGACTTTAGGTGGAAAATAATGCAGAAATGAATACTACAATTATATCATTGCATAAATATGTACAAATTTTGTCATTTATGGAGGCATAAAACTATTTTTTCTTGTGCTAAAATATTAGTTTTTTTCTTATCCACATATTGCTATATTTAAATGATAATAAAATTAAAATATAGCTATTAAATATCTTTAAGCTGACAAAAGAAAATCAAATGAAGGTGTAGGGCATGACCTTTTCAAAAGATTCTCTGCTAATGGAAGGTCATCTTCCTTTCAGGAATCTTGTCTCTTTGAAAGTACAGTAGTAGAGAAGATGTCAAAGTTTTTTGCCTCCTTGCCCTAAACTGCCAGAATTCTCTTACACACTCTTTCAGTCACCATGAGTAGAGAGAGAAATTATTGGGGTTAACTGAAAAAGGTCATTTGGTGTTCTGGGTAAGTTGCTGGAAATGATCTCACAAGTTATAAGCTAATCTACTTGTCTTAAGTCAATGCTGAAAATCTGGATAAGAATTTTGATGAGGTGTGACAATGACACTGTAGCGCAATTCATCCTTAAATTGGTCTCATAAACTTCCGCAGATGGGGTTGCAATGGCCATTACTTCCTCCTTCTGATATTTCTCTTGGAGGAAGGAAAAGCAACTCTTGTGTTCATTGAAAGTTCATAGCCACTGGGGCTGGAATGTAGTGCTTCTCATAAACTTGAGACACTTTTATTCTAAAAATAAAATGAATATTAGCCCGTCAGCAATAAGCAATATTTAAGAAAACATATAAAAAATTTTAAAACCTACTTAACTCAAGCAATGTTCAATAAACAATGACAAGATCTTAAGCATTATGTTCAGAGCATTGTAAGGCACTGGAAAGTACAGAACTATGTTTTTTTTCTTTTTTCCTTTTTGTCAGTCATGGGGCTTGAACTCTGGGCCTAGGTGCTGTCCTTCAGCTCTTCAGCTCAAGGCAAGTGCCACTTCCAGTTTTCTAGTGGTTTATTGGAGATGAGTCTCATGGACTTTCCTATCCAGGCTGGCTTTGAACAGTGAGTGATCCTCAGATCTCAGCCACCTGAGTAGCTAGGATTATAGGCATGAGCCACTGGCGCCAGGCAGAACTGTGATTCTTAATATTGACTTGTGACCTGCTGTGGAGCCACATCAGTTGCTTAAATAATCACAGCACATGTAGAAGAAATTATGTTACATAAAACAAATAACTAAGAGGAATGTATTTTCCAACTACTAAATGAACTCAAGCCTTTCTGTAATTTTTTTTCTTAGTATCACTCCTTTTGCTTTTCCTTGAATCTGTAAGCTAGATTTCACACATAATTGTTCCCTATGTGTCTCTTGAGTCTAATTATTTTTGCCATTTAACAAAGCAGTTTATGAATAAAATATATTGATCAACATCAACCCTTTGACATCACACATCCCTCCCCTATCCACCTCTTCTCTAGTTCTTTGTCATATTGCAGGATATGCAGTCTCCCTCTCTTCTCTTCATTTGTCTACCCTTTTTCCCTACACCTCACCCCTCCCTTCCTCAGGCTAAACATTGCATATAAGAGTTACCTTTGTATCAACTCCAATATCCACTGTCAACTATCAACATACAGTGTTAACAACCACCAATACTTGTTGAAAGGATTTAAGAATCAGTAGACTATCTGTACCAAATCATAGAGTTCATGTTTTTCACAGGATTTGGTTTTTATAATTTCCCCTCCCTCCCTCCCTCCCTTCTGCCCTCCCTCCCTCCCTCCCTTCCACCCATCCTCCCTCTC
>NW_012278801.1:0-2550 GCF_000151885.1 Dipodomys ordii
TGGCTTTTTTCTTTTTGCTTATGTGGTGCTGAGGAATTGAACCCAGGGCCTCATGCATGCAAGGCAAGCGTTCTACCACTGAGCCACCTTCCCAGCCCCTCTCATATTTTGGGAAGTGAGGGAAGTCAGATATTCAAAAGGACTCTAAATAGCTGGGTGCCTGTCATCCCAGCTACATGGGAGGCTGAGATCAGGAGGATGGGGGTTTGGGGCCAGCCAAGTATAAAAGGTTTACAAGACTGCATTTCAACAGAAAAAGTAGGATATTCTTATCCCAATTATGGTGGGTAGCATAAATAGGAGGGCTGCAGTTTAGAGCAGCCTGGGCGGGAGATACAAGACCCTATCTCAAAAACAAGTAGAACTAAATGGGCTATGGGTGTGGCTCAAGCAGTTGAGCATTTGTCTTGTAAATGCAAAACCTTGAGTTCATAACCAGTACTGCCAAAAAAGATTTCATTTATATTATATATACATACACACACACATATATATATATATATATATATATATATAATAAATATATAGGAACACATACAGGCAAAATGTAGGGGCAGAGTACAGTTCAGTGATTGCCAGATATCAGGGTTAGAAGCAGGAAGTAATTTCAAAGGGGCAGCACAGGGCCACCTTTTTTAAAAATTTTTTTGGGGGTCCGGTCGTGGGGCCTGAACTCTGGGCCTGGGTGCTATCCCTCAGCTCTTCAGCTCAAGGCTAGCACTCTACCACTTGAGCCACAGTGCCACTTCCGGCTTTTTTTCTGCTTATGTGGTGCTGAGGAATCGAACCAAGGGCCTCATGCATGCAAGGCAAGGGCTCTACCACTGAGCCACCTTCCCAGCTCAATAGGGCCACTTTTTGTGGCGACATAACAATGGTTAGTTTTGCATTGTGGTGGTAGTTTTCTCACCCTAAGCATTTGTTAAACTCACAGAATGATATGCCAAAAAGTGACTTTTGTCTGTAAATTTAAAACATTAAAAAATAACATCAAAATATAAACTAGTGTTAGGTGCACTGGCTTGTGCATGTAATATTAACTACTCCAGAAACAGAGGTCTGGAAGACCATGGTTCAAGGCCAAGCGGCAGAAAAGTTCACTAGACTATCTCCAAAATAATCAGCAAAAAGTAGAGCTGTGGGCATGGTTCAAGTTGTAGAAAGCCAACTGGATGTGCAAGCTTACCAAAGACAAGACCTTGAGTTCAAATCCCAGTACAACCAAAAATGTAGAGAGAAATGGAATGTAATGTCAATGAAGGCTGCTTAGGAATTAAAGTCCAACACAGTTCAGTATTGTGTGAAAAAGAAAGAAAAATTAAAAGAAAATAAGTCTGTTGGATCATAAAGCTCTGGTAAAGATGCCTCATTGGTGATACAAATAAATCAACTTTCATCAGTTCAGATCTTAAAGGGACACATATGAACACATGGAGGACCACTTGTTCAAGAATGTTTACACATTTATGACATAGATCTTTTTGCCTAGGGTTGAGAAGCCCAAAATGCCATGTGACCTGATTTGAATCCCAAATTTAGTGACAAAAAAGGGGAATTTTAACAAGAGCCCATCGTGTCTGGACCTAAAGGATCTAGAAAAGTTTAGAGCCTTTGCTTGGGTCCAGCTAAAAAATGACAGTGAGAAAATTATTTTCCAACCAGAGGATTCCAGCATCACTTTAAAACCTGTGACATTGACAGGGCTGACATTTGGAGACAGCATCTCCAAATCACAGAGTCTGTTAGCCATTATAGTTGCAGGGTTATGGATGATAAGGCCACAGCACACATCACCAAGACCTAACATGGAAGGTTGGGACCTCAAATACCATTTCAATTCTGTTTCTTTCTCATATTCTGTCAAGAAAAATATCCATCAGATTGAAACGGATGGGGGGAAAAGCTACAATGGTAAAGGGAAGTATAAAACTCATGGTAAATGCTGAGACAGTAACAGAGGATCTGTTACTGTCAATAAGTTCAAATTTGGAAGCCCAGGGAAGCCCTGGGATGGGATAAGGACAAAATGTTGGAAGGCTGAAGAAGGTCAAACATAATTTTCAAATAAAGAGGGAGGTAGTTTTGGGAAAATACAGTGACACTGACAGCACAGGGAGCATGGTGTTCTAGAATACTTAAAGGTAAGGCTTACACGCAGCTGGACAGAGAACGGATGGTTCTTAGGAACTCTCAAGAAAGAGTAATTCCAGATGGACTTCATTGCCATTTTCAGTAGGGCTGCTCAACTGGTAGAACAAGAGAAAGGTGGGAAGTAAGTGAGGCATGAGACAATGCTTTCCATGCCAGTGATGAGTACAAAATGAAGTAGTATAAGATAGGTAACAATACAGTTAAAGAGATTCATAACTGTTTGAACAACTGTACCCAAAGAATGTCAACGAAAAACTGAACAAGAGATATGGTTAAATACTGCACAAAGAAAATGTCTGCTGGGCTGGGAAGGTGGCTCAGTGGTAGAGCGCTTGCCTTGCATGCATGAGGCCCTGGGTTCGATTCCTCAGCACCACATAAGCAAAAAGAAAAAAAAGC
>NW_012278802.1:0-1359 GCF_000151885.1 Dipodomys ordii
TCACGGTCTCTCCTGCCCGGGCTGGCTTTGAACCGCAATCCTCAGATCTCAGCCTCCTGAGTAGCTAGGATTACAGGCGTGAGCCACCAGCGCCCGGCTTATTTCAAAATGTTCAATGAGGGCATGGAATACAAGTATAGAGCACTGCATCATAAACTAGATTTAGATTCCTCCACTTTTTTTTTTTTTTGCAGTTCAGGGGATTAAACCTCTGCTTTGTGTATATTAGGAAAGCATCCTACTAACTGAGTTATATCAATAGCCAGAGATTCAGATTCTAAAGATAATTTATATTCTACCTGTTTATGAGAAGCTTCTCGGACATTGAGTATTTTTCCTCTGAGAGGGAAAACCCCATATTTGTCTCTCCCAACTACACCAAGGCCTGATACAGCCAAAGTTTTGGCTGAGTCTCCTTCAGTCAGGATAAGTGTACACTCGGTAGAGTTTCGGCTCCCTAAAAGAAAAATACACAAATTAATTTTAGCACTTTTAGCTCAATCTCAGATATACTAACTCAGACATCCTGGCAAGAGCCCCAAACACAGATGATTTATAATTCATAATAAGTTGGTGTTGGTTTAGGAGTAAAATGGAACCAGTAATAATTAGATATATAGAAAGTATAAAATACAATAATACTGAGCTTCATTTTTTTGCAGTCTTAGTTATCATGATCAACTGGTTCAAAAATATTAGATGGAAAATGTAAAAAACAAACAATCTATTAAGTTTTGAATTTGGCACTGTTTGGAGTTTTCTTTTTTTTTTTTTTGGTCCAGTCGTGGGGCCTGAACTCTGGGCCTGGGCGCTGTCCCTCAGCTCTTCAGCTCAAGGCTAGCACGCTACCACTTGAGCCACAGCGCCACTTCTAGTTTTTTTCTTTTTGCTTATGTGGTGCTTAGGAATCAAACCCAGGGCCTCAGACATGCAAGGCAAGTGCTCTACCACTGAGCCACCTTCCCAGCTGGAGTTTTATGATGAAACCTCACACAATCTCACTTATCTCACGGACTTTCCTGCCTGGGCTGGCTTTGAACTGTGATCCTCTGATCTCAGCCTCCTGAGTAGCTAGGATTACAGAAGTGAGCTACCAGCACCTGGCTAGTTTCTTAATTTCTCACAATACTTTCATTCCTAATAAGCAGTCATATAATCGTATTGTATCAAAAATATTTGTTAGGTAAGAAGTCATTGTACAAATATTCTTTTTTTTTTTGGGTCCAGTCGTGGGGCCTGAACTCTGGGCCTGGGCGCTGTCTCTCAGCTCTTCAGCTCAAGGCTAGTGCTCTACCACTTGAGCCATAGCGCCACTTCCGGCTTTTTTCTTTTTGCTTATGTGGTGCTGAGGAATCAAAC
>NW_012278803.1:0-2137 GCF_000151885.1 Dipodomys ordii
ACACACACACACACACACACACACACACACACACACACACACACACACACACACCTCATCCATGAATATCAAGTGATTACATATTTCAGATTATGTTTCTCACAAGAAAGACAGTATAAATATGAAAAATGGTGTATAAATTGGGGGGATGCTTACATAAAGTACTTAGGTCAACTCTGCAGCAGATGACATAATCCTTCAATAAAAGACAATACACAGCTCTTGTCATATGAATCAGGGGCTTCCTTAAGCCTCAGAGATTAATGATGTTATCCTCTAGCTGTTGTTCATGATAAAATTACCAGGATTGCTGAGTTTTCTGTGCCCCAACAGGAGGGTCAATGTGCATCCACAGTAAGTACGCTCATCCTCTTACAATGTTTGCTAAGGTCATGTCGTCTTGACCAAAAATACTACAGCCAGGATAAATATGTGAGAGGTAGCTTGAGAATTCTGCACAGTGGCCGCATGTGCACTTGAGATATGATTATTAGGTAAATAGGCCAAGCTAAGGTCACAGAAAGTATTGGGCTCTCATACACAAGGGAAAAGTACAACAACACTCAATGAGCACCACAGAAACAAACTGAACAAAATTCAGTCAAATACTGGATGTCTGCTTTTACTACATCAATATGAAATTCAGTGTTTCAAAAGCAAAGACTATTGAAGCTCATTTTGACCTTATATATATGGTTTACCTTGTTTGGAAAAGGTTACATCTTTTTACTTTGGTTGTAGTAATGAATGATGAATAAGAAAATCAACCATAGGAAGAAAGTAACCTTGATCTTATTAATAATTACAAAAATTGCTCATTGGCTCATTTTTTTTGGAGGGGGGGCCCGGTTGTGGGGCCTGAACTCTGGGGCCTGAGTGCTGACCCTCAGCTCTTCAGCTCAAGGCTAGCGCTCTACCACTTGAGCCACAGCACCACTTCCAGCTTTTATCTTTTTGTTTATGTGGCGTTGAGGAATCAAACCCAGGGACTCAGGCATGCAAGGCAAGCACTCTACCACTGAGCCACCTTTCCAGCCCTACACTTTCTTTTTTATCCAAACAATTTTTCATATTGGCTGATAAGCTTTGCCTGAAGCAAATGCCCTATTAACAAATGAATTTTTAACAAAAATATCAAGTGCAAACTACAATGTTTGGAAATGGCAAATAAGTAAAATAATCTATTTTTTTCTGCTCAAGTTTGCTTGATGTATTAGCAAAGATTTTAAATGACTATATAAGAAAAATTTAAATCATTGGTTAAGTGTTTACATCTTCCAGATTATTTTTTCCTTTAAAAAGTCAATATTTTTCCCTTCCCCTGCTCAAATTAGAAAATAGGGATACAGGTTGACTCATTGTAATGTTGAAAATGAACTTTAGAACTTGGCGGGGAGTGGGGGGAGGGGGGGAGGGGGGCAGGAATGTGGAGTTGGGAGGTGAGGAGGGAGGGGATGGTGGGGGAAAAACAAAGGAGGAGGTAATAATGCTCAATAGGAAATTTACTCATTAACTTACTCATGTAACTGTAACCCCTCTGTACACTATTTTTACAATAAAAAACATATAAAAGTAAAAATAAAAACAGTCAATATTTATTAGTAGGTGGTAATTCTTAGGTATCAGTATTTATTTATTTTTTGCATTTTTCAACAAATACCATGAACTATTTTATTTCATTTTTTGTTAGCAGTACAATAATGTGTAGTTTTCCAAAATTAATTTCTTGGTACTATTTTAAATATTTCTTATTGTTTTCAATTTAATATTTATGTATAAGCACACACATTATAGACAAGAGAAAGAGCTTGTTTTACTTGTTTATATAGCTCCCAATGTAAAATTATAATCTCAAAATCATATTCTATATTTATAAATCCCTATATTATGTGAAGCTTTGTAAGAAAAACTATAGAAAACATGCCTGCTAAGGATAACACCTTTTGCTTTATCTTTAGATAATTATTCAAAATTTGTTGGTAACTGAGGATGTGATATATATACACAATGGAATTCTATGCCTCCATCAGAAAGAATGACATTGCCCCATTTGTTAGGAAATGGAAAAGCTTGGAAAAAATTATATTAAGTGAAGTAAGCCAAGCCCTTAGAAACATAGGTCCCATGGTTTCCCTTA
>NW_012278804.1:0-2570 GCF_000151885.1 Dipodomys ordii
CCCCATTTGTTAGGAAATGGAAAGGCTTGGAAAAAATTATATTAAGTGAAGTAAGCCAAGCCCAAAGAAACATAGGTCCCATGATTTCCCTTATTTGCAATACCTAGTATATGTCTGAGTCAAGCAGAAAAGGTCAGATAAGTTGATGTTACGTGAAATGATCCTCAAGATAAGGACTCAAATGTTTTTTTCTTTCTTGTTATTGTTTCTAACCTATTTATAAGATGATTTTTTGTTGCTTTGTATGTCCCTCTCCCACGATATAGCCACTGCTTTCACTGTATTTGATGTCAGTATAATTTGTGGAGGGGAAGGGAAAAAAACAAATCGTTTAAATAGGGATAGAGGTGGACCCATTGCAACAAGGAGATATACAAGTCATTATGTTGAAAACGAACTTTACAACTTTGGGTGGGGGAGGAAGATTGGGTGGGGTGATGGGGGGAAGATGGGAAGGGATGGGAAGGGGAAACAAAGAGAAGGCTACAATGCTTTCTAAGAAATGTACTCATTATCTTGCCCATGTAATTGTAACACCTCTGTACAGTATTTTCACAATAAAAAGCACTATCTACTTTGAACTAACTGTAATAAAATGTTTTTGCATTAAAAAAGAATTTAAAAAGTAATGATCTGTTAGAAAAACATTTATTAACTTCCTATCACATGCCAAGCATAGCCATTCACATCATCCCACACTTTTTTTTTTGTCTGTTGTGGGGCCTGAACTCTGAGCCTGGGTGCTGTGCTCTTCAGCTCTTCAGCTTAAGGCTAGCGCTCTACCACTTGAGCCATGGTACCAGGTCCAGCCTTTTCTGTTTATGTGGTACTGAGGACTTGAACCCAGGGCCTCATGCATGTGAGGCAAGCGCTCTACCACTGAGCCACCTTCCCAGTCCCCCAACCCCCACTCATCCCACACTTGAAGCAACAGATGGGAAAAAATGTTGTGGCCAGTTTTATAGAAATAATAAAATGGGCCTCAGAGAAATAACTTGCTTCAAGTCACACAGGTGTGTACTTGCATGGCAAGTCACTCAATATTTACATTAATATATTAAAGAAAAGTACTCAATATTTACATGAATATGTTAAAGAAAAATAAGATTTTTTACATTTCTTCTATGAAACTCCAAGTTAACAAATAATTTTATTCCTGTATTTCATTCTCACATTACTTCTCACATTCTTGAATGTGAGAAGCTTTTTTTCCCCACTTGAAACTGCTCATAGGGAATGTCTTAGAACAGTGAAAGGACAATACTCTTCCTCATGATACACGTTGGAATTCCCAATCAAGGGAGCTGACACAGTAAAGAAGAAGACAGTGATGGCAATCAACATGGAGAGCTATTTAGATAAAGTATAGAAAGTATACTGTAAATTCATATAACTTAAGCAAGGAGCCTGCCTCTCAGTGCAGAATATAAGATATACTCCATCTTATGGAGTCACCGTGGTAAAGTATAGGGGATGAGTTCAACATGTAAGAAAGGCCCAGTTTTTAAGTAATGACAACACAGTTGCAATCTAAAATTTTTTGACTATATACATCCATTAAAAATCATGTAGGTATATCTAAGGTTACGTGGTCTTACATTTTCCCTGTTCACATAGAGCTCTGTAACCTTCCTTCTTAATCCAACAGAATGATATTTTATATTTGTAGGTAAATGTAAGGCTATAATATAAATAATTCTGCCTAGTAGCTTCCCTGAAACTGCTTTGTTTATGAGCATTGGTTGCACATGCACACACACACACACACACATACACACACACACTCACACTCACACTCACTCATTCCTATACTTATTCCACAAATTTAATTCACCATTCAGAGCTGTATTTCAAGGCTGAGAATTCAACTAACATAGGCTTTAAGGAGAGTATAAGGCCAAATACACTGAGTTCCAGACTCTTTCCCCAAGATGTAGCTTTTTCTCAAGTAGTTGCTATTGCTCTAAAACACATTTCTGAAGTTTCTGGTTCCACAGTCAGCACAGGGGCCTGAAGTGAAGCAACAGCCCTGACTACTTCATAGTAACTGATTTGGCCTATTGTTGGAAAGCAGAAAGCTGTCAAGCAACATTCCTCCTGCCCTGCTGCCAGTCGGAACTATTCATAAGTTCTCTAGCAAGTCGTTATTGCACTTTCATATTGTCCCATCTCCAAGAAACTTCCTTTACAACGTTTGTCGATGAGTAAATGAGGTAATTCTGGACTCAAACCTATAGGATGAAAATAACATTTACTCATGCAGGAGGGGAATTTTACATATTACATAGAATCAATGTGGTTTTACTGGAAACAGCAAAGAATCTGAAGCCCTTTCTTTGCACCTTCTGCATCTCCCTTAAATATGCCAAAAACAAAAGACCTCCCCAGCGTGCATGGTTTCAGTAAAATGTAAAATGTTCATGCTGTGCAGGAGCTACCTTGTGCACTATAAGAGACAGCGCTATCTAACTTGAGGAGGAGATGGGGAAAAACCAGTTGTTTAAAGATACAGGTGGGCCTGTTGCAACAATGAGAAGTACAAGTTGTCATGTCCAAAACGAGCTTTACAA
>NW_012278805.1:0-1598 GCF_000151885.1 Dipodomys ordii
TCCTGCCCGGGCTGGCTTTGAACCGCGATCCTCAGATCTCAGCCTCCTGAGTAGCTAGGATTACAGGCGTGAGCCACCAGCGCCCGGCTCTTTTTATATTTTAAAATATTGTTTTCTATTTTTTTTGCTTTCATAATTTTCAGTTTAGGTGTGTGTGTGTGTGTGTAACACATTGAATCACCAGTGGGTCATGGAAGAGATTAGAAAGGAAATGCAAATGTTCATGATATTCAACAAAAATGAACACACAAATTACCAGCACCTCTGGAACACAGCAAAGGCAATACTCAGAGGCAAGTTTATAGCTCTGAGTTCCTACATCAACAAATTGGACAGATCTGAAACCAACAACTTAATGAAACAGCTGAACTTCCTTGGAAAAGAGCAGCAAGACAAACCCCAATCTAGTAGACGGTAGACGGAAAGAAATTATTTAACGAATTAGAATCCAAGAAAAAACACAAAAAGAATCAACAAAAGAGTTGGTTCTTCGAAAACGAAAAAATTAACAAAATTGACAGACCCTTAGCAAATCTTATCAGAAAAAGAAGAGAACACACCCAAATAAATAAACTCAGGGATGAGAATGGAAACATCACCACAAAAACAACCAAGATTCAGAACATTATAAGACAATACTCCTCAAACCTTTATGCTAGTAAGTTTGAGAACTTGGCAGAAATGCCCCTTTTCCTAGCAAATTTCAACATGCTGAAACTAAACCAAGATGAATTAAACCATCTTAACAGGCCCATATTAAGCATTGAAATAGAAACAGTAATAAGATACCTCCCATCTAAGAAAAGCCCAGGACTACATGTATTTACAGTGGAATTCTACAAGGCCTTCAAAGCAGAGCTCATACCAATACTCCTCCACTCTTCAATGAAACTGAAAGAGAAAGTTCACTACTGAACTCATTCTATGAAGGCATCATGACCCTCATCCCAAAACCAGGCAGGGACTCATCAAAGAAAGAGAACTATAGACCCATTTCTTTGATGAACATTGATGCAAAACTTCTCAACAAAGTTTTGGCCAATCGACTTCAACAATTCATCCAAAAAAAGCATACACCACAATCAAACAGGACTCATTTCAGGGATGCAAAGCTAGTTCAATATACAAAATCAATTAATATAATTCATCACATCAACAAGACCAAGGATAAGGACCACATGGTTATCTCAATAGATACAGAAAAAGCATTTGACAAGATCCAACACCCCTTTATGATGAAGGTTCTGGAAAAATTAGGAATACAGGGAACATTCCTCAATACAATAAAGGCTGTATATGACAAACCTGCATCCAGCATTATACTTAATTGTCAAAAAGTAAAGACATTTCCTCATAACTCAGGAACGAGACAAGGATGTCCACTCTCTCCATTTCTATTTAATCTAGTATTAGAATGCCTAGCTACAGCAATAAGACAAGATGCAGACATAAAGGGGATCCAAATAGGGAAAGAAGAAATAAAAATCTCCCTCTTTGCAGATGACATAATCTTGTATTTAAAGAATCTCATAGACTCCACTCCCAAATTACTCAAGCTGATTCAAAACTTTGGCAAAGTAGCAGGGTATAAAATTAAC
>NW_012278806.1:0-3186 GCF_000151885.1 Dipodomys ordii
TCCCTCCCTCCTCCCTCCCCCATCTTCCCTCCAGGGGCCTTTGCCGTGTGAAAAGGTCAAAGCCAAGTCTGGAGGTCAGTGCTCAGGGTACTGAGGTGTCCCCCAGTGGACCCCCAACTCCCCGTGCAGTAGGCGGGGCCTCAGGCCCCAGTCGCAGAAGTCCCTCGAGACCCCTTATGCACCTCATAGAGCCCTGAGAGACCCTCGTCCAGCACCAGTCACCCTGTCCAGCCTCACTGGCTATGGGGAAGGAAGCGCCTTCTAGAGAGAGACTTCAGTTTCCCCAGAGCTGGGGGAGGGGTCAGCAGGGCCCCTGGCCACCTGCTGCAGACAAGGCCACAGCCCCCCCCCTGCGCCCTCCCCCCTGCCCGGCCCCTGAGCCACAAGCCTCTTTTGTGCTTACTCTCTGGGGCTCCATCTCCCCACAGGGGTCACAGGGCACCGCTGACCCCATCCCCCTGCCGGCGTGCCCGGCTGGTAATTGAAAATACCAGAATTCCCTGATGCCCAGCTTCTAGGGAAACCTGACCCCGGGTAGGTGGGGGCAGGAGGGGCTGGAGGACACATCCAGCTGTCCCTTTTCTCCCCGTTAATCCCTGGATTCCAGGAGAGGGGCCGGGGCCCAGCTCATCCCCCTCTGGTCTGCCTTGATCATCTTCCCTGCAAATGTGCTCTGCTCGCCACACCCGAGTTAGAGGGTTTAGGGATCAGAGCCCAGAGAGCTGCCTGAAACCCAAGCCGGCCACCGAGCCTGCAGCCCAGACCTCCTCCATGCCGGGTGAGAGCCAGCTCCCCGAGGTGAGCCACAGGGTAGAGCCCCTGGGGTGTCCTCAGAACCCCCCTGCTGGCCTCTGCTTCCCAGACTGCCCTGGTCAGCCTGCAGAGCCAACTCTGTGGAGGAGAGAAGGCAGATGGCCACTGTTGGGCCAGGGTTCAAATCCCAGCCCCATGGCTTGCTCAGTGTGTGTGTGAGAGTGGCTTCACACATCCTCCTTTTCTCATATGGAAAGTGAGTGTAATCATCACGTCAGACCCACGGATCAGCCGAGTGTTAAGCGGTGCAGCGCTGGGCGGGCCGGGCAGGGCTGTTGCGGGATGATCTTGTCCCCGTGAGGGACAGGCCACCCACCACTCTTACTCTGGTCCTCCAGGTCCTCCAAGACAAGGCCTCACTGGACACCGATGCTCACATCTGCACACCCAGCTCCTCAGGAGGCTGAGATCTGAGGATGGGGGCTCCAGGCAGGAAAGTCCATGAGATTCTTATCCCAACCACCAAGAAGCAGGAAGTAGAGCTATGGCTCAAGTGATGCCAGCCTTGAGCCAAAAGACTCAGGGACAACACCTAGGCCCTGAGTTCAAGGCCAAGGACCAGGACAATACATGCATGCATACATACATACACATATACACATACACATACATATACATATACATACATAAATCAGAAGGCTCTTTGGCCTCCTTGCAGCCAAGTGCCCAGTTCTTTCATAGAGTTTACCACCTCAGAGGTGAAGGGTTTTGTCAGAAACAGGTTTCTGGTTCTCTTGACGCCCACCCAAGCTTGAGCAGTACAGGCCCTGGAGACCTGCCAGCCTAAGCCGTGGTGCATGGGAAGCTGGGACAGTTCGGGGGACAGAAGCAGAGGCAGGAAATGAGTGATCAAGCCCAGAGAATGGAACATCGGGAGTTCCCAGAGCTGCAGCCAGGCCTGGGATGTAGGCTGGGGGCTGACATGATATGTCCCAGAGCTGCAAGTTCAGGAAGTGCTCCCCACACCCTGTGAGTCCTCTCCCGGCACCCTGAGCCCCCGGGCCTCAGGAGGCAAGAGGCACCAGTGGGTCACGCCACCGGGAAAACCCCACCAGAGCTTGGCCTGGACATCCCTCCCTGGGTGGAGGGCAGCTCCTCGGCAGAGCAACACACTGGGGTTCAAATCCACCCACCCAGTGGTGGCATCGTGGCCTCTGGAAGTCCCTCACCCCTCAGAACTTCTGTTCTCCCCTATATGGGGGGTGGGGGGAGAAAGCACAGTTGTGTGGTGAATGGGGGCACAGGCCAAGTCTGACACGTGACAGATGGGAAGGCGTCAAGAGAAGGCTGACCGTGAACTTGGGTCTCTGGTAGTCCCCAGCTTTCCTTGGGACCCCACAGGTGTAAAATGAAGGAATTGGACTAAATGGCTCCTTCTTTGTTTTTTGGGTTTTTTGTGCCAGTACTAGAACTTGAACCCAGAGCTTCAAACTCTCACTTTTTGTTTTGTTTTGCTCAAGGCTAGCACTCTACCACTTGAGCCACGGCTCCGCTTCCTGCTTTTTGGTGGTGGTTAGTTGGGAATGACAGATTCACAGACTTAAGTGCGCAGACTGGCTTTGAACTGTGTTCCTGAGATCTCAGCCTCCTGAGTAGCTAAGGATTGCAGACAAGCCACCAGCTCCTGGCTCCAAAACATTTTCATCACTCCCCTGCCCCCCCAAAAAACATTCTTCTCTGATGGTCCCCAACAACCATCAATCTGCTTTCTGCCCCCTGAGAACTCATTCCTAATATTTCATAAGTAGAATGGTACTGTGCAGAAGTGTTGGTGCAGGTCTTAGCCCGTGTTTGAGGTACGTCTACACTGTACTGTGACTCCCCTTTTCATGGCTAGATTTCTCTTTCTTTCATATTTTTCTTAGTGGTACTGGATTTTGAACTCAGAGCCTTTTTTTTTTTTTTGCTTGTAGTTTATTTCTCACAGCACGAATACCGTGCCCAGGGCCGGCCTCAGATTGTGATCCTCCTTTCTCTATCTCCTGAGTAGCTGGGATCAGAAATGATAGCCTAGATGGGTGAGTGGCCTGCTATCCTAGCTACCTAAGAGGCCGATATCTGAGGACTGTAGCTTGAAGCCAGCCCAGGCAGGAAGTCCACGAGATGCTGAGCTCCAATTTTTGGTTACACTAAAAAATCAGAAGTGAGGCTGTGGCCCAAGTGGTAGAGGGACAGCTTTGAGGGGGAATTAAAAAAGCTCAGAGACAGCACTCAGGCCCTGAGTTCAAGCCCTACTAGTACTAACACAAGAAGAAAGAAAAGTAAAAAGGAAGAGAGTCTAGCTCACCATGCCTGGGCTATAATTTCTATTCAGATTGTCTTCACCTTTTTTTTTTTGGGTCCGGTTGTGGGGCCTGAACTCTGGGCCTGGGC
>NW_012278807.1:0-2871 GCF_000151885.1 Dipodomys ordii
TTTCCCCTCTCCTCCACAAGTTATACTGACATCAAATATAGAGAAAGCAGGGGTTATACTGTGGGGGAGGGACATACAAAGCAACAAAGAGATAGTCTTATAAATGCGTTAGAAACACATGCATGAAAGAAAAAACATTAAAATACATGTCTAAGGGTTCATTTAGACTAAGTCAAAGCCCAACAAAGTAAGTACCAGGAAATAAGTGCTTGCAAGAGGGCAGGATGGGGCTGGGGGGAAGTGGAGTAGAAGAATGAGGTGGGGAGGAGGAATGAATGCAAGAATTCATTGTATATAAGAAATAGATATGAGAAATATAGAGGAAGGGTGGGGTCGAAGTGGAGTGAAGATGTTCAAGTGAACGCTTCTTGTGTATTTTTGGTTTGCTTTTGAGCAATTGCCTGGTTTGTGTCTCCATGATGAAGGAACGGCTTTGGCCTTGTCTCTGGCGGAGCATGCCCAGTTTGGCCTGCACAATTCTTGGTCCTCACAGGTAACTAGAGAGGTATGAGAATGTCCTGTAAACAGATCCCAGCTCTGTTCCGTTCCATGACGTGTGATCCTTGGGAGGACGATGGATTCTGCGTGTGAGTCAGGTGTGGGTCTGAGCAAGGCCTTGGTCCTGGGATTGGCAGGCCGTGGGCCCCGGGCCCTGCAGTTTGACGGAGACATCTCCGGATACAGGAACGGCCCACAAGCAGAGGGCTGTGTACCTTCCCTGGGGGTCCTTGCTGGGCTGAGTGGGAAGCTGTCCGGGCCCACATCTGTGCCATCGCTCACATCCACTGCTTGTCTTGCTTTCTACTGTCGCCATCTTGGAATGATTGACAAATCCTGAATGAGGGCCCTGATGTTTTCATTTTGCATGGCCCTCACGTGCTATAGAAGGTCTGGGTTCACAAAAAGCCAGGGAAGGTCCCGGAAACATTCCGGAACTCATTTGACATGGGGTACCACCGCCACCCTCCTTGTGTCCCCTGTCCCTGGACCCCTTGCTCACTTGTGTGCAGAAGCTGTTGTGGCCAGGGCTTGTGGTAAGAGTTCCACACCCAAGGTTCTGTGCTGTTTTCCAAATCTGTGGGGTTGACTGGGGACTGGGGTTGTTAAAGACCGTGAAAAGACATGAGATGCTAAGCAGGAAGACGCGAGGTGCAAACCCTGCACAGAACAGCAGGTTGACACGTTTCCAGCGGCCCTAACTCCCCAACCAGCAGCAACAGTTGGAAATGTTTTGAGTAACTTCAGTCTCTGTGTCGGGATCCACAAGGTTGATTGTCCTGTGTCAACAAGTAAGGGATGGTATCGGAGATATTCCAGATTTCCATATACTAATTTACTGATTTCTCCTTCTGAAAGACCATCCTCCCCTGGCCGTTAATTCCGGCTGACAGAGACTGGCTTCGCTTTTCATTCCTGGCAAAATAATGCTCCGTTTCAAAGCGATTTATAATACACACTATCAGAGAAGAGCTACAGAGCTGATTGTCTGTGGCAGCCAAAAATGCATTATTAATGAAATAATAACCTCGGCTACCTTCCAGATGCCAGCCGGCTGTTTGATTTGCTCTTCTGTCTGGAGCTTCTGAGGGTCACGTGGCCACTGAGGGGAGGAACGTGGGCGCAGTGTGCTGCTGCACGGAGCTCAGGACTGGCTCTAGCTTGAGATGGGGCCTCCACTGTCTCATGAACACTATTACCTAGCTTGACTTAGTAAGCCCAGCTTCTAACTCAGAAACCCTTCGAACCAGACATCCGTGGTCAGAAACATATTTTTTAATGAAGTGTGATTTCCCGACGGACCAGGTGCTGTGTCAGTCCCAGGGGAGCACATGTGCTGTCCATGCTGCCAAACCAGCGCGTGACACAGCTTACAGAACACGGAAGGCAAAGCCTGACCTGAAGGGGAATTCTACACTGCCTTGATTTCTATGACACAGGTGGAGAGGACTCAGCCCTTGTCCCAAGAGCACACAGCCACGGCCACAGCAGCGAGACCCCGGCAGGCCCCCGATGACCCCAGTGCCTTTGCTTGGCAGCAGGTAACGCCACACCGCCACACACAGTCAACTGATTATCCAGAGTGCAGTGCTTGGTCTCCCGGTCCTCTGGGATACCCCTGGCCTCCTCCGGTGGTGTGGGAAGAATGCAGGAGGAGCCAGGCCTCCCGCGGGTCCTGGGTTCGGTATTAATTGTGGCTGGAGCTCGATTGAATTTACTGAAGTGCTTTGCTGGAGAGTCTCCAAACACTAACAGGCAAATGAAATTAAATAGAAAGGGTCAGCTATATTTAAGGGCATCGTGTAAGTGCTTTAGAGACCGAGTGTAATTAAAGAGGCTGTTAACTCCAATGCAAGTGCCGAGGTCACCCTCACCCCAGCCCCACTGGCCCAGGAGTGCCCAGCACAATTCATCACCAACCAGGCCTGCTGCGCTCAGGGTGAGGGGTCAGGCAGAAAGCAAGGCTTCTGGACAGTAATTCCTGAGCATTGTGAGCATTGAAGACCCAGCTGCAGGGCCTCTGTGCCACGGCGGAGGTCTCCCCTGAGCACATCTGTGCCCTGGCGGAGGTCTCCCCTGAGCACATCTGCCACGGCGGAGGTCTCCCCTGAGCACATCTGCCACAGCGGAGGTCTCCCCTGAGCACATCTGTGCCACGGCGGAGGTCTCCCCTGAGCACATCCGTGCCTGGCGGAGGTCTCCCCTGAGCACATCCGTGCCACGGCGGAGGTCTCCCCTGAGCACATCCGTGCCTGGCGGAGGTCTCCCCTGAGCACATCTGTGCCCTGGCAGAGGTCTCCCCTGAGCACATCTGCCACGGCGGAGGTCTCCCCTGAGCACATCCGTGCCCTGGCGGAGGTCTCCCCTGAGCAC
>NW_012278808.1:0-1439 GCF_000151885.1 Dipodomys ordii
GATGAGTGAAGCCAGGTGCCGAAGGCTCACACCTGTAATCCTATCTACTCAGGAAGCTGAGATCTGAAGATTGTGGTTCAAAGCCAGCCTGAAAAAGAAAGTCTTTAGCTCCAGTTAATAGCCAAAAGTGGCTCAAGTGATAGAGCACTAGTCTTGAGAAAAAGGGGGGGGGGAAAGCTCAGGGACAATAACCAGGTCCTGAGTTTAAGCACCAGGACAAGTACAAGAAGAAAAAAAAAATGAGTGAGGAGAAATTTCAAAACTAGGAAAAAGTGTACATAGGACCAAGTCTAAACATCAGCCCAGCCTCTCAAAACAGCCATGTTTTTGGTTGTTTGTTTTGCATTCTGTTGGATCTCAGGTGCATAAAATTGCATTAATCAGCATCATTCATGAGACCTTTCTTCATGGTCCCTGCCCGGCCGGTTCTTACACGGTTAGCTTTTGTAATTAGCTATTAATAATGGAATAAGCACACACAAGCTCACCACCCCCCAAAAAAACAAACCTTGACTTGAGAATAACCTGCATCTGACACATGGCCCTCCCATCCCCAGCGCATTCCTCTCCTCTCCCCACCTCATCTGTACCCAGAGTTCATCCTTCCCTAAACAGGTCTGTCTGCAGCACTCTCGAATGTCAAAGACTGTTCAGGAGCTCGATGGAACTTAGTAATATGTATTTCACACTCTCTGGCATGCCAGGAAAATTGTCATTTAAAAAAAATTAAGGATTTTAATTTCCAATTCTAGAATTTCCATCAGAACACAGAACTAAATGAGGGTGTTATCAGCAAAACGGGGGTGTTATAGTCCTCTCCTGGGCCGGAATCAAATAAGGAAACAAATTGGCTGTGGAGATGCAGTGATTTCATGTAAATTGCACTCACGATTTCTTCTTATCAAGGCAACGTTGCTCTAACTCCTTCCAGCGTAGAATCGCACATTTTGAAGGAGAGAGATGAGCACAGCATTGAGATCAGGCAATAAAAGACATCACTGGTGTCAGCGATGTGAGAGCCAGAGTTCACCTACAAAGGGAGAGCTGAGCCCACCCCCTGGCATCTGGTGCATCTAGCACAGTCCTGACATCTGGGGGTTCCTGGGTCTCTGTTCACTTTTCAGCCAGATGTTTCCCTGTTTTGAGAGAGAAACTATGCCAGGCATAGTAGCACACACCAGTATCTCAGAACTCAGGAGACTGAAGCAGATAGATTATGGGTTTGAGGCCAGTATGGGCTACACTGTGAAGCCCTGTCTCAATAAAAACCAAAAGAAGAGAAAGAAAAGGAAAACTGCTGATGGTCTTTCCCAGTAACCAATGGAAACATGATTACAAAGGAAGGGGATATGGATTGGAGAATCACCCTCCTATACCATTTCCCACCAAACACACACACACACACACACACACACACACACACACACACACACACACAC
>NW_012278809.1:0-1909 GCF_000151885.1 Dipodomys ordii
AAAAAAAAAAAAAAACTAAGAGAAAGTACCCAGGCCCCGAGTTCAAGCCCTAGGACCAGTATGAAAAAAAAAAAAAAGCCAGGCACTGGTGGCTCACATCTGTAATACTAACTACTCAGAAGGCTGAGATCTTAGGATCACAAAGCCAGCCTAGCCAGGAAAGTCCATGAAACTCTCCAACTAACTACCAGGAAACCAGAATTGGTGGTGCTATGGCTCAAAGTTGTAGATCACTAGCCCTGAATGTAAAAAAAAAAAAAAAAAAAAAAAACCTTTACTCAGGTTAAAAAAGTTCTTGGTTGGGCTGGGATGTAGCTCAGTGGCAAAGCGCTTGCCTAGCAAGTGCAACGTCCTGGGTTCGATCCCCAGTACCAAAAAAGAAAAGACAAAAAAAAATACAGTTAAAAAAAAGAAAGGAAGTTCTTGGTTGAGTGAAACCATGTTGTGCATAGGAAAGCATATGACATCCATGACCCCCACCCACTCAATACTGGTAGCAATTCCCCAGTCATGGTATTAACCAAAAATGTCACCACTCATTTCCAGAAAGCCCCTGAACTGACACTTTGCTGGGAAACACTGATGTACACTAGTGTCCTTAGTTTATGGATGCAAAGTCACAGGGTCAATGAAGGTATAGTTGCCCTAAGTGACCAGCTGGCCAGTACCCATACTATAGTTCTCTGGGCTATCAAGGATCCTGGCCAGGCCACGGCTACAGCTTCTCAAGCTGAACATCATGGGCTCTTACTCCCAACCTCTTCTCCAGGGGATACTTGGGATGGATCCCTGTACCCAGGAAGTTCAAACCCCTTTCAAAGGAAACACAGACACACAGTGTCAATCAAAGCATTCTCTACACTAGAAAAATGTCACTGTCACAGTGACAGTTCAAGTGACAACCTCCAATGGGACCAAGTTGTCTCCTACCCATCACAGAAAAACCTAGGACTGTCCTAACATGTGGAGAGGTTAATCAGTCCATTAGCTTGACATATATGAGAGTTCTAAGTCTATCCCAGGTAAAGACACGTTCCTACTTGGAAAGCAGAAATTGAGCATACATGCTTTATTCAGTCGTGGTTGATTGAGATGCTGAGTTAACAAGGACGCTGGGGCTGAATCCCAGCTCTAGGCCAAAGGATGTAGCAATGGATCTGTGAAGTCTGCATTGGACGTGATAAAGTCACCAGGACAGGTGCCTCCCCTATCTGTTTTAGAATCCCAGACCAATCTGTCAACTTTCTGAACCAAAAGCTAACTCATTCTACCAGTGCCAGTCTATTTCATTCCATCAGTCCCCTTGTATATAATTTGAGGTAAATGCCTCTTTCCTGATTGTTGATGCAGTCCAATCACAGGATAAATTGCTGTGCTATAAGCGATCATCTCGGAGTCTCCTGACTCATTCCCTCCGAGGCACACAAGTTGAGCATACACTACATTCCAGGCACAGGCAGTGGTAGGATTAGGCAAACCTACAGGCTATAAGAGTCATCATTTTTCAGGGTCTCTAACTCAAAAAACAATATGCATCACACAAACTTAATGTGAATACCTATTTTTCATCTAAAATTCATGTACCCTTAGGTAAGGGATCAAGATGACACAGTGCATAAAATTGATTGTGTCCAATGTCTTGAATATGTATTGCTAGGATGGCTATATTTTGAGGAAAATGTCTTTAGATGCAACAGTGGTGATCTTTATAGTTCATGAAAGTAGTACCCTAGAAAAAGAGAGACACGGGCTGGGAAGGTGGCTCAGTGGTAGAGCACTTGCCTTGCATGTATGAGGCCCTGGGTTCGATTCCTCAGCACCACATAAGCAAAAAGAAAAACAAAGCCGGAAGTGGCGCTGTGGCTCAAGTGGTAGAGTGCTAGCCTTGAGCTGAAGAGCTGAGGGACAG
>NW_012278810.1:0-1174 GCF_000151885.1 Dipodomys ordii
GGTAGGAGGGGTAGGAGGGGTAGGAGGGGTAGGAGGGGTAGGAGGGGTAGGAGGGGTAGGAGGGGTAGGAGGGGTAGGTACTATCTGGGTGGTGGTGAGATAATAATAATTTTATGGTATGATATGATATGAATGGTTTTAGTTATATGAGTTATATGAACATCCTGCTATAGGGTGTAGTATAGTTGTATAGATATTGATGTTATAGATTTTTCTGATTTAAATATTATTATTTTAATTATTTTGTGTGGGAGGGGTGGGAGGGTAGAGGTTATTTGTGGAAATTTATTAAAAATCGGGGTCAATTTTAGTCGCAAAGTTCGTTTTCGGGAGGGGCGTTCAACTTTTTGGCCGGAAATTCATGCATGTCCCCCGTATGTTTTTTGGCCGTTTTTCACGATTTTTCGAAAAGTGGGACATCAGTGGGGGTTGGTGTAATATAGTCAGGTTGGGTAGTTGGGATGGAGTGCATAAAAGTTATTATTTATTATTAATGGGTTTTTATTATTTCGGGTGGGGGTAGTACGTGTGTTTTGGTGTATTTTGGATATTTATTTTTGTTGTGGGGGTGTGTGTTTTTGATATTTGTTGTTTGAGGGGTTGGGTTTGTAATTAATAATAATATATGATGTAATTAGTAGATATAATTTATAGTGTTTAATCTATATACAACAATCATACAGGGGTTATATGTGTAGGGAAGATGAATGTGAATTTACTATATTAAAATCTTAGTTGGTTTGTAATTTAAGTTTTTGTTTTATTTTGTGGTGGTGGATGGTAATATTGGGTGGAGGGGTGGGAGGGGTAACTGAGTTTCGAGGGGTAGGAGTTTATTTGTGGGGTGTGAGATAGATGTGTGTTATTTTAATTTTATAATTTTTCTGGGTAATATAGTTGGTGTAGTTTGTTGAGATCATAAAATGGGGGTTAATTTTAGTCGCAAAGTTCGTTTTCGGGAGGGGCGTTCAACTTTTTGGCGAGAAATTCATGCATGTCCCCCGTATGTTTTTTGGCCATTTTTCACGATTTTTCGAAAAGTGGGACATCAGTGGGGGTTGGTGTAATATAGTCAGGTTGGGTTCTTGAGGGGTGATAGATTTAATTTATTTATGGTAGATTATAGAATTTGATTATTGATTTTATTTAATACTATAGGTTCTACAAAAATAGA
>NW_012278811.1:0-4937 GCF_000151885.1 Dipodomys ordii
GAAAACCGGAAGTGGCGCTGTGGCTCAAGTGGTAGAGTGCTCGCCTTGAGCTGAAGAGCTGAGGGACAGCACCCAGGCCCAGAGTTCAAGTCCCATGACTGACAAAAAAAAAAATGTAAAGGCTGACTGCAGATGTATGTTCATCAAGTTGTCTGCACTTTGGCTCCTGTTACTGGCACCCCCTTGCTTCCCAGGCTACCCAGTTGCTACAGAATTGGCTGCAGATGGAGTTGCAGAGACCATTTTTAGAGGCCTCTGAACAGGGAGGAAAGCCAGAGACGACATTGATTGGTGATAATAGTAGAAGAGGCTAAGAGAGGGTTCTGGAATTACAGACTCTGTTTAGACAAAGGATGTCCAAAGGAGATGACAGAGGATTGGGACCTCGGGTGTCACATTTGCGCTGTGAGCATCGTTGGTTGTTGATTGTCAGTCTGCGTGGGGTGACTAGAAGATAAGCACATTTCTGTATGATGCTGACTCCCCACCTCCCACAGTCTGACAAGCCCTGTGACTCAGATATTTCCCAGGATATCTGAGCTCCTCCCCAACTCCAGATCCACAGTCAAGAGATGGTAGAAATAGATCTTTCCTTCTGGTCTTTCCACTTGGCCCATGAGGGTCTTCCTTCATCTACACATGCATACAGATGTGAAACCCCTAGAGAGAAGTAGAAAGTGCCTGTACTCCAGCCTCTGTCTAGAGGAAAAAGCAGGCACTGGTTTCTCCTGCAGGCTGAAAGGGGGATATTTATGTGCAATTAGACACTGCTTCCCAGCTGCTCCAGAGGTGGTCAGCCTTGTTCTCCATCACAGTGATGTTTTTATTCGAGATTTCACCAAGCACCAAGAGCTTTATGGACCCTAGAAATCATACTGTGTCTGGGCCTGGGTTGGCATCAAGGGTTCCCCCATCCACGCATACCTCTTTTGGTCTGTCTCTCTGTGTATGCACATATGTGGCACTTTTTGTATTTTTTTGTTTCTGAGGCAGCTTCTCGCATTGCAGGGCCCCTTGTAGAGATAGGAAGATCATTCCCCAGTTCTTGTAGGAAGGTGTCAGTCTGTTCTCTTAGGACTTGCCTTCTCTGAGCCTGAAAGACGAGGGCTGTCATGTCCCTGTAACTTACTGACCCAGTGTCACGTGTGGTGACAGTCTCAGGCTGCCATTTTACAACTTTTGCTTGGCCTTGGGCCTCAGTGGACTTGGACTATTGTGAATTTTGCTCATGGGAGTCAGTTGGGGCACATAGGTGGATATTTCCTCTGCTCTTGCAGTTCCTTTTGCGCTTTCTGAGAGGCTCAAGGATATTGTGAAGAGAAGGGGCACAGTATGGAAGTATGGTTTGTCTCCCATTACCAGAGCTCCTGTTCTGGGGGTCAAGGTACCCAGAGCTGGGGACTTTCTCCTACATCTTTGTATTCTAGCCAAGAGAGTATGTGGGTAGCTGTGTGCATCTTCTCAGGCTGGGTATCAAAGCACACAGTTTGAGAGACTAGAACAATAGAAATTCTTTTTCTCCTAGTTTCAAAAACTGCAAGTCCAAGGTCAGGGGGCCAATGGGTTGGTCTTGCTCGATTGGGATGAAGAGGGATCTGTTCCAGGCCACTCTCTTAAACAGAACTAAATATTAGCAACAATTCCAGCTACTCTGGGAGGCAGGGGTAGGAAGATCACAGTTTGAGGCAAGCCAGGAGAAAGTGAGATACTTTATAACTAAAAGTAAAAAGGGAAAAACTTATTTAAAAAAGCGTTGGAGACCTAACTCAAGTGGCCTAAGCCCAAGAGCCTGACTTCAATTCTGAGTACTGTGGGGGAAAAAAGATCTATCTTGGTAATTTGCTGTGCAACTTAAAGCTAAGATTATGTATATAAGATGAAATCTAGCACACTCTTGTTATATTTATGAATATAATTAGATCAAAATGAGTTACATCTTACTTTGTGGAGAGTAATAATTGTTATTACAGTTTCTAAGGTGCACAGGACGTGCCTGGCATCTGATTCACAGCCTAAACTTATGAAGAGTAGGTCCAATAATCACTTTGATTTTATAGTGGTTATCGGCAGCTAGGGTGCAGAAAGATGAAACAGTGAGTCACAATTAATAAGTATCCAGACCTAGAATTGAAGCCATTTCTAGGCTGGCTGGGATGCAGTGCAGTGGTAGAATACTTGCCTACTATGCTTGAATGCCTGGTCTCTCCATCTTCAGCATTGCTGAAAAACAAAAAAGAAAAGAAAAAAAAGAGAAGGGTCTGGCCCTATGCTTGGTGCACCGTGGAGTCACGGGAAAGCTAGTTGAGCTTTGAGGATTGCTCACAAGAGTTTTGGAAGAGGTTTCTAGGGTCTGGTGGGATGGGCCCTTGGTGCTGTGGGAACAGAAGTTGATGGGAGGGAGTCAAGCCAAGGGCAGGTGAGGTCCCTCCAGGTCCTGAGCCAGAGCCTGCTCATCCTCCTCACCAGCACCTCCTCCTGCCCTGCAGGTGATGTGAGCAGAGCCCAGGAATGCCTTATGTGGATCGGCAGAACCGTATCTGTGGGTTTCTGGACATCGAGGAGAATGAGAACAGTGGCAAGTTCCTGCGGAGATACTTTATTCTGGACACCCAGGCCAACTGCCTTCTCTGGTACATGGACAACCCCCAGGTGAGAGGCTAGGAGGGGAGGGGCAGGGCTGGCGGCCCATCTCTGAGGAAGGATGCAAGGATACACTGGGCCTGCATCAGACACCAGAACCACCTCAGCCTGCTGGTCATTAAGGAAGGAGAAGACCCTTTGATATCACACACACACACACACACACACACACAATCTTTTCAAGGGCTAGGGGGTGTAACTCAGTGATAACTGAGTTCTTAGCAGGTGGGAGACCCTGGTTTAATATCCAGATTTTTTTTTTAAAAAAAAGGGAGGAGGAAAAGAACAAAAAAGTGCTGGGTGACCCTAAATCTGGTTCCTTTCTCACGAGAACAGGAATTTAACACTTGCAAAAGTCAGGCAGAGGCTGTCCAGGCTGTCCGGACTTCCAGGCCTGGCTTGTTTCCTCCCTCCTCTGTCTCGCTGGCTCTGTGGTTAGGGCTGTGGCCTAACTAGGCTGCTCCTGCTCTTCCAGTCTGGGGCCCCTCCCTGGCAGAGAATGTGACCTGGTTCCCTGAGCTGGACAGATGTTAGACACCTTTAGTCTCCTGACTCAGGAAGTCCTGCAGTTCCTAGGTTGGAGGTCACCTCCATTTTTGTCCTTATGCTGCAGATGAGAAAACTGAGTCTTAGATGTTGCAATTGACCTTGGCAAGGACATTGTCAGTGACCTACTTAGTTTTTGGTGGAGGCTAGGCTTAAAGGTAGGGGCTACCTGAGTGTTAATTGCTGTGTCTGGGCTTCCTGGAGTCATCACTGAACTGGAAAAAAAATTGTTCCTTGGGAACTCAGGATTTTTTTGTTTTTTCTTTTCTGCACTGAGTGTTGCTAGCTCTTTGCTTTCTACTACTTAGGAGTAGGTCAGTGGATTGCAGCTCTGAAAACTGGCATAGCCTCTGAATAGCAAGCTTCTAGGGTACAGCCAAGTGGGTGGAGGCGGGTAGGGGGCTGGGAAGGCTCAGGAAGGGGAAGGTCTCGGTGTTGAGGGATGACGGGCTCTAAGAGGTGGTATGGAAAAGAGAGTTATGTGGAGGTCTAGGCCATGATCCAGGGTCCAGTCCTCTAGAAGCCTTTGCCATTTGTCTTATAGATCTTTTGACTGAGGGAACACTTACTTGATGCAGAAAACATATACTATAAATCGCTTTCTCCAGCACATCTGTACCCCATGTGCACTCCCACATCTCTAATATGCCTGTGATTTACTTTCCTCTAAAATGGCAGGCATTCAGTCTTGATCCTGCATGCCCACTCTGATATGCTGCTTGCTTGTCACTAATGAGACCTGCTTTCACACCTGATCTGTCTTCCTTCCCTGCCTCAGCTCTGCACAGCACCCACATAGAGCTCAGCAGGTCCAGTAGCACTTAAAGTTCTTCATCTAGCTAAGTGCCAATGTCTCATGCCTTTAATCCTAGCTACTCAAGAGGATAAGATTTGAGATAGCAGTTAGAAGTCAGCCTGGGCAGACATATCTAAGAGACTCATCTCCAGTTAACCAGCAAAAAGCTGGAAGTGGAGGTGTGGCTCAATTGGTAGCACACTAGCACCACCCCCCACTTCTTCTTCCCTATTGGTAAAGGGCTAGGAGTTATGTCTTTTGTTGCTAGGAGCTTTGACTTCTGTCCCTCCCAGGAGGAGGACTTGGCTTCTGGCCTTCCCAAAAGGACTCTGGGTTCCTGGGTCTCACTTCCTTTTCTTTCCCTCACCCCTTGGTGAAACTTCACTAACTCATCTGTCTGGTTAGCTCAAGTCATTCAAAGGGATTTTTGTCCTGATTTTCCTGTTTTGTGCTGTGCTTCCTTCTTGAGTGTTCAAGATTCAGATTCTCTTGCTTGGGCACTCCTGTCCACTGATGCCTACTGCCTCTCCTGAGAGTTGGACCTTTATTCATCCTCTAGGCCACAGAGAGTCTGTCTGTCAGTGATAGATTACCCAGGATTGTGGTGTCATGGCCCTATAGTAGATAGGAAGGAGCTCCTCTTCTTGAGCCACTTTGGCAGCCCCCCCCTTTTTGACTTTGGCTTGGGCTAGTCTCTAACGGAGATCCTCCCCAGATCTGCCTCCAGAACGACCCTCTTGGATTTTTAATGTTATAGGTTGTTAGAATTTCCCTTAATCTGACTAGACCCTCTGATTTAATGTCCCTTGGGCCCAGAATCTGTGCTAACTTTGGGTGCTGTGCATGCTGTCTTCTTGGCTCTCTGGAGTCAGCCTTTTTTTTTTTTTCGGGTCTGGTCATGGGGCCTGAACTCTGGGCCTGGGCGCTGTCCCTCAGCTCTTCAGCTCAAGGCTAG
>NW_012278812.1:0-1196 GCF_000151885.1 Dipodomys ordii
TTTTTGCTTATGTGGTGCTGAGGAATCGAACCCAGGGCCTCAGGCATGCAAGGCAAGCGCTCTACCACTGAGCCACCTTCCCAGCCCCTCTCATTAAATCTTTATCCCTGTTTTATTATGTTCTGAATGAAACGTACAGATTAGGGCTAGCAATGTAGCTTACTGGTAGAAAGTCTGCCTAACCTGTGCAAGGTGAGATTCCCAAAACAACGAAGTACAAATTAGAAAAACAGAAAGTAGCCTGAGTGGTACAATATTGTCTTACAACAAAATAATATGATCATGATTATGTGCAGAACTAAAGCTGTTAAGTTTGTAATTTAAGTTTAAAAAACAAAAGTGAAAGTAATAGTCAAGTTGTGATCTCTGTCTAAGTGCCAATCAATGGATGAGTGTATGTATACTTTGAAATACTATTCAGACATAAAGAAGAATGAAATCATGTCTTTTCACAACATGGCAGCTGGCTTCTTATGATCAGTGGAAAATTTGTTTCTGGCCTCTGAGACAATCTTATCTAATGAAACATAATGAAGCAATGGTATCTCCCCACTTACCCAAAGGGGCAACATCAGTGTTCTATTGGTGCAGATTTATACACACACTCAATCTAGTTTTGTGCAAAAGCTCACAGAGATGACCATCTCTCCACTATACTCAGGAACAAATTCACCATTTAGAAGAATGTTCCCGTGGTCTACCTCCCAAAGAAAGAAGTAGAAGCTTAATTAAGAGGTTATTTTTTTTTATTATTTTTTCTCTTTTTTTTCAGTTGTGGGGCTCAAACTCAGGGTCTGGGTGCTATCGCTGAGCTTTTTCACTCAAGGTTAGCACTCTGCCACTTTGAGCCACAGTGCTACTTCCTCAATAGTTAATTTTTAAAATGGTTTTCTATCTATTCTATAAAAATTACTGGGTATTTTGTACATAATTACAGGCAGGCTACCTAGCATAATTTATTATACCATCCCTGTATCTCAGGAAAATAAACGAGGCCATTATTTACTACAAAACATCTGTCTCTGATGATATCTCCTGAAGTGAAAGAACTAAATAATGGACACCGTGACTTGGAAAATCAGTATTTAAAAGTTCAGTCAGGGGGCTGGGAAGGTGGCTCAGTGGTAGAGCGCTTGCCTTGCATGCATGAGGCCTTGGGTTCGATTCCTCAGCACCACATAAGCAAAAAGAAAAAA
>NW_012278813.1:0-2728 GCF_000151885.1 Dipodomys ordii
TAGATAGATAGATAGATAGATAGATAGATAGATAGATAGATAGATAGATAGATAGATAGATAGATAGATAGATAGATAGATAGATAGATAGATGAAAAATCAGTAATTAAAAAGACAAAGAAAACAGGCAGCAGTGGCTTACGCCTGTAATCACACCAACTCAAAAGGCTGAGATCTGAGGATCACAGTTCAAAGCCAGCTTTGACAGGAAAGCCCATGAGGCTTTTATCTCCAATGAAAAGCACCAAAAAGCCACAAGTATATTTGTGTCATAGAGTGCTGAGAAAAAAAAAAAAAAACTCCTCAAGAACAGTGCCCAAGCACTGAGTCCCAAGACTGGGACAAAAATAAAACAAAACCAAAAAAAAGAAAGAAAGAAAAAAAAGAAAAAGGGACAAAGAAATTTAAAAAAGTTTCCTTCTCCCTATATCATTTACATAGAAATACTATAACAAAGTAAAATTCCTCTACAATTTTTTTCTATGTGTCTAGGATTAACTCTCATAGTCAAATATAAAAGAAAGAAAGGAGGTAGAGAGGGAAATATACTTTATAAGCAAGAAAAGAAAAAAGGATTAATAGAAATTAGGTGTATCCCAAAGTAAGAAAGATAATGGTGGTATATTCAACATGGTCTACTTGTCTCCATTTCCTCCAAAGCAAATCCTACCACTTGGGAGAGTAAACCCTGCCCTTCGTACCCAGCAAAAGAAGAAGATGAAAATTCCTTCTTACTTATGGAAGACAATCAACAAATGTCCTATGAAACAAAACTAAGCTTGGCTTTATCCACTGTTTACTTAAAGGAAGAGTTTAGTTTTACAAGGAGAAACTAGAGTCCTACAAAACTACAGGCTCCATTTCCTATATACTCCTCCCTCTAATTTTTCCTAACTTCTGGTAAGAAATTAGGAGAAAAATGTACTTGCCATATAACTTTTTTAAACTTCTAATTCTTACACTAGATATGATGGATAGAGGGCTTTGGGCCAGCCTAGGCTACACAGTAAGTTTGAAGCCAGCCTCAAGCTATGTAGCAATACCTTGACACTCTTTATCGTTCTCGTTTTTTCTCTTTCACTCACTCATACACACACAAACACACACACACAAACACACACACACATGCACACACACACAAGGAAAAAGAGAACTCACAGTTCTCTGTGAAGCAATTTACACATCAACCTATTCACACACTAAAAATCATGCTTCACAGAAGCACCCAACTACCTAAAATAAGCTCTTTGTCAGTGACCTAAAATTAGGTCAACATGGCCTACTTGTCTCCTATCCTCCAAAGCAGCCCTATCTCAATAACAGAGGACATTCAAAGATATGTGTTCTTCTACCCTCCCCACATTGACACACTTTTCATGAGATGGTTCTAGAACACCAAGAAAAGCATCAAGTTTTTTTTCTGTTTTTCATCTCAGTCTGTACAATGTGAGGGAAGATGTGAACCATTCTGAACTTTTTTTTTTTTTTGGGTGGTCGTGGGGCCTGAACTCTGGGCCTAGGCGCTGTCCCTCAGCAATTCAACTGAAGGCTAGTGCTCTAACACTTGAGCCTCAGCGCCACTTCCAGCTTTTTCTGCTTATGTGGTGCTAAGGAATCAGGGCCTCATGCATGTGAGGCAAGCGCTCTACCACTGAGCCACCTTCCCAGCACCCCATTCTGAACTTTTAAATATCTACATTTACCATAGGGTTATACTGACAGAAAAAAAAAAAAGAAAACAACAACTAGGCTTTGGGGAATGTGTCTAAATATCTAATAGACTGCTGAGTGCCAGTGGCTCACACCTGTAATCCTAGCTACTCAGGAGAATGAGATCTGAGGATCTCCAAGCCAACCTAGGCAGAAAAGTCCTCAGGAGATTCATCTCCAATTAACCACTCAAAAACCAGAAGTAAAGCTCAAAGTGGTAGAGCACTAGCCTTGAGCAAAAGAACCCAGGGACAATGCCAATGACCTGAGTTCAAACCACAGGACAAAAAAAAAAAAAAAAAAGAAAATCTAATATATTAATCCTTGAAGTTTCCTGTGGATTATCCAATTAAACATAAAAGTTTTAGCTTTTAAATAGCCAACCCAGCACAGCTCAGTACTTATTAGGTACTGAGGCCTATATTCAAAACATCTAGTGAAATTTCAATGTATATATTTATAGGTGCCACAGTATAAATATAATCAAGAATACAAATGTCAAAAAATACTAAAAGTAAACAATTACTTGAAAAAGCATAATAAATATAAATGACCTCAATTATCAGTAATCTCTATTTTAATTAGGTACGCCTATTCATTGTTCAAACTTCACAGGACCAGCACCAATAGACCTTAAGAGTGCTGTGCTAATTATTTCTGTAATACTTTCTTTGCCCTGAGAACAATACTCGATGATTGGCTATACAATGAAGCTAGAGAAAACTGAACTACACACACTAGTAAAAATTCTCACACAGCTGGGCACTAGGCTCCCATCTATAATCCTACCTACTCAAAAGGTTGAGATTAAGGATAAGGTTCAGGGCTGGGAAGGTAGCTCAGCGGTAGAGTGCCTGCCTTGCAAGCATGAGGCCCTGGGTTCGATTTCTCAGCACCATATAAACAGAAAAAGCCAGAAGTGGCGCTGTGGCTCCAGTGGTAGAGCACTAGCCTTGAGCTGAAGAGCTGAGGGACAGTGCCCAGGCCCAGAGTTCAGGCCCCATGACCGGCAAAAAAA
>NW_012278814.1:0-2821 GCF_000151885.1 Dipodomys ordii
ATGCATGAGGCCCTGGGTTCGATTCCTCAGCACCACATAAGCAAAAAGAAAAAAGCCAGAAGTGGCGCTGTGGCTCAAGTGGTAGAGCGCTAGCCTTATGCTGAAGAGCTGAGGGACAGTGCCTAGGCCTAGAGTTCAGGCCCCACGACCAGACCCTCCCCCCAAAAAAAATAAATAAATAAAATGAGCTTGGCACCTAATGTGATTGTTGACAAATGTAATTCCAGTACTCAGGAAGCTGAGGCAGGAGGATCATGAATCTAGCCAGCCTGGGATAGATTCCAAGCTTGAAACAGAACTTGAAACTTAAATCAGTCACAATGATTTAACTTCATCAGTGAACCAATAGTTTTCAGCCTTTGCAGTACATTATAAACCACCTGAAGAGTTTTTATGAGTAATGGTATCTAGCTCTGACTCTCTAATGTAATTAAATTAGAAGGACAATTTCTGAACAAATCTTATATAGACCTTATTGTATTAGATAATGGAATCATTCTTTGGTAGACTTTACCCAAACTAGCATTTTTCTAGAATTTTAATGTTCTTGTCTATAATTGAGCTAGGTTCCTATTAGACAAGAGATAGTAGTCCCATGGCATCTAACTATGTTTTCATATCACATGAAATTGTATTTAGTTTCTGTATCTGAATGCTTGGCTACTTGAAGGAGAAAGTCTTGAGAACTCCAGAACTTATCCCTCCTTACTGTCCTGGTAATATTTGTATTTCTTTTTCTTTTCTTTTCTTTCTTTTTGGGGGTGGGTCATGGGGCTTGAATTCTGGGCCTGGGTGTTGTCCCTGAACTCATCAGTTCAAGGCAAGCACTCTTCCACTTAAACCACTTCCAGTTTTCTGGTGGTTAATTGGCTGACTTTGAACCAAGATCCTCAGATCTTAGCCTCCTGAGTAGAAAGGATTACAGTCATGAGCCACCAGCACCTAGCTATTTCTGATTCTCAATATGTTTTACTTATACTTGAACAACAAATAGTTATTAAATAAATTATGTTAGGAGGAAAGACTAAACTTAGATTTTGAGGTTGATAAACATGCAGTGTTTGGAAATATGGTATCCTCCCTCCTCTCCCCTCTTCTTCCCTCCCCTTTCTTTTGCCCCTCCCTTCCCTTTCATTTTCAAGCAATCCTAAGTGCTTGCTTGTGTGTGTGCATGTATGTGTATGCGTGTGCGTGTGTGTATGTGGGTGTGTGTATATTGTTTGAGATTAACCCCCAACTTACACATGCAGAGAAGTACTATACCACTGAGCTGTGTCCTGGTACAATTTAATTTTACTTTTTTGGGGGGAGAGTAGTATTGGGGTTTGAAACTCGGGACCTCATGTTTGTGAGACAGGTGATTCACCACTTGAACCATGCTCTAGTCCTTAGTTATTTTTTACATATAATGTATGCACTTTATGTTTGCTTCTGTATATAAATACATTGGATTTTGTTCAAAAAGGAAATCAAGCATATCCTCATAACATTTATTGTTTCTTTTTGGTGCAGTATTCTAAATCCCCTTTTCAAACGAGTTGAATGCAGTGTAAACATGTAGAGATGTAACAGTAAAATTCCCCCTGCCCCATAACTGATTAAAAACCAATAAATTTTCTTTAATTTGAAAAAGTACCCTTATCTGGCCAGGTTGAAATGTATGATACATTATTGTTGACTGTAGTCATTACTACTGTGCAATAGAGCAGTTCCTTCTATCTAACTGATGAACTTTTACACCTGACCAAACTCAAGTAAGTCCCAAATCACCCCCACCTTATCTTCCCTCTTGTAGCCAACATTCTGCTTTTGTGAGATTGAGCTTTTTAGGTTACACACATATGTGACATCATTTAGTTTTTCTGTGCCTAGTTTATTTCACTTCATGTAGTTTCTCTAGGTCCATCCATAGATTTAATCTTTTATGCCTATACTCCTGCTGCTTGGAAGGCTAAAGTGGATGAATCAATAGAGCCCATGAGTTTGAGACCAGTTTGGGCAAAATAGGTGGTTCTGGGTCTTGAACTCCGGGCTTGAGCACTGTTCCTGAGCTTTTTTGCTCAAGGCTAGTGCTGTCTATCATTTGAGCCACAGCTCCACTTTTGGTTTCCTTTCTTTCCTTTTGCCTCTCCACCTTTTTTCCCTTTCCTTCCCCCTTTTTTTCTTTTACCCTTTCCTTTTTCCTTTCCCTTTTCCCTTTCCTTTCCTTTTTTTTGGGGGGTGGGGAGTAGTTAATAGGAAATAAGAGTCTCAGACTTTCCTGCCCAGAATAGCTTTCAACTTTTATCCTCAGATCTCAAGTTCTTTGAGTAGCTAGGATTATAGTGAATCACTGGCTCTAGGGCAAGAAAGCAAAGGAAAGCAAAGCAAAGATGAAAGGTAAGGCAAGGCGAAAAGAAGGAAGGAAAGAGAAAGAGAGGAAGGGAGGGAGGGAAAGTTACTTTTTCTTTTTATTATTATTATTGTTATTGTGAAAATACCATACAGAGGGGTTACAATTACATGAGCAAGATAGTGAGTAGAAAGTTACTGGGCTGGGAAGGTGGCTCAGTGGTAGAGCACTTGCCTTGCATGCATGAGGCCTTGGGTTCGATTCCTCAGCACCACATAAGCATAAAGAAAAAAGCTGGAGGGGCTGGGAAGGTGGCTCAGTGGTAGAGTGCTTGCCTTGCATGCACGAGGCCCTGGGTTCGATTCCTCAGCACCACATAAGAAAAAAAAAAGAAAAAAGCTGGAAGTGGCACTGTGGCTCAAGTGGTAGAGCGCTAGCCTTGAGCTGAAGAGCTGAGGGACAGTGCCCAGGCCCAGAGTTCAGGCCCCA
>NW_012278815.1:0-2015 GCF_000151885.1 Dipodomys ordii
TACATTGTTTAGATATCTGAACCAAAAATATTTGTTAGATGATGAGAAAAGAATAAATCTCAATGTAAAAGTTCCAAGTGAGATGCTTTGTGTTTCACATGGCAGGTTTAAATTTATCTCTTTCTAGTCTGGGTTTTCAAATCATCTGGATGCACCTTTTATAAGCAATTGGGAACTGTTGGTCATCTTTAGAAAAGAAAATATGGAATGACTGTTCCTCCAGTTTCAGTCCTGAGTTTAGGTGGGAAAAATTGCTTTCATACAAGACTATATGAGGGACATGTATATCACTTTGTGCTCTAGTTAAGGATGACAAGCACATGATATATACATTTTTTATTATCCTTAAGTACTTGTACAAAGGGGTTTCAACTCAAAATGTCAGTTGGTGTGTATAATGCATTTTGGCATTTGGTATTTGTCATACTACTTTCTTATTCTGTGGTTGTGACAGACGTGACTAATTTTGCACAACTTATTTTTCAGACTGAGAGAGTGGACAGAATTGATTTTGGAGATGAAACTTTATTATTTCTCTTCTAGGAATATCAGGGATTTTCCTTGGGTCAAGCCAGACCACCAGAAGAACTCATGTTCTTGATCTGTTGTACAATTAATCACATGATTGTTTTAAAGGATAAACCCTAAGCTTTGGATCCAAGTCCAATAGAAGATTAATTTGATATTATTGAGTTTCTATGAAAGAACTATTAATGATATTTGGCTCTTAGTGACTAGATATTATGAACTAATATGCAACCAATATTTATTATTTGTACTAGTTTCTTTTTAAAATACACCACTAACAAAAGTCTTGAATTTGTATTATATTCCACTTTTTTGTGAATGAGAATTACAACTGAGAATGCTATCTTCCTTCTAGCTTTATTGAGCTATAATACAAATATTTATTTGTATCTGAGATTTATAATGTGGTATTTGATGTACATATCTACTATAAAGTGTTTACCACAATTAATTTAAGATATCATTATATACATCACATGTGTGCTAATAATATTTAGGGACCACTATTTTAACAATTTTCAAATATGTGATAAATATAATTAACTGTAATTATGATTCTATAAGTTAACTTTTCAGAAGTAAATATTTCTGTGAAAATGAAACTTTACATCCATCTATTAATTACAATCACCCCTTTTCTCCATTCCTCAAGCCCTTGCATGCATTATCTTACTCTTTTTCTATGTTTGGCCTTTTTAGAATCCAAACATAAGAGTTGGAAATGTGGAGTGCTTTAGTTGCATGGTAGTTTTAGTTTTAAATTTTGTGGATCTTGTTTTGTTTTCCATAATATCTATCCCAATGTGCATTTTCATTACCAAGATACAAGTGTTCCCTTTTCTTCACATCTTTACCAATACTTACTGTTTTTCCTTTCAGTGATAGTTATTCTAATAAGCAAAAAGTGATACCTCATTATGGTTTTCCTTGATATTTTTTCTGATCATCGGTGATTATGAGTACATTTTCATTTATCTGTTGGCATTTGCAAATCTTTTGAGAGGTATCTATTCAATTCTTATGCTTATTTTAAATTAGATGATTTGTCTCCTTGCTTTTGTATTGCTCTATCTATTCAATTAGTTTTTCTACAGATTGAAGTTAGGGCCAGGTACTTTTGCTTGGCTTTTATGCTCCAAGTTGGTCTTGTACCACTTGAATCACACTTCCACTTTCAGCAATTTTTTGCTAGTTGAAATGATAATAGTTTCATGGATTTGTCTGCTGGTTTTAAAATGTCACTCTCCACATTCCACACATCTCAGCCTCATGTGTGGCTAAGATTACAGGCCTGAGAAAATAGTGTTCAGCCTAACTTTAATTTTTTTCATTCTATTGTTATTTTATTGTATTGTTAATTTCTTTGTATAAAACATCTTAATTTTGTATTTTAACTTTATAAATTGTTCAAATGTATTATTCTATTGATGTAAGTTTAAAATGTGATGCTATGTTTAGATATTGTACTTCAGGTACATTTTTTTTTT
>NW_012278816.1:0-1572 GCF_000151885.1 Dipodomys ordii
TGCTTATTTTCCTTAAATGAGTAAGTTAGAAGTTTAATTTGTCTTGCATACCTGAGGTCTTTGGTTTAATCCCCAAGACAAAAGAAAGGAAGGAAAGAAGGAAGGAAGGAAGGAAGGAAGGAAGGAAGGAAGGAAGGAAGGAAGGAAGGAAGGAAGGAAGGAAGGAAGGAAAAGGAAGGTGATGGAGATAATAGATTAGTTCATTTGGGGTTCTTAACTAGTCAAAGAAAATTGGATTAACACCAGAACAGAGCACCACTAACAGATTGTATTTGATTGGCATATCAAAATTGTTCATTAGCAATTATGAGAATGTCTCAAACAATACAATACAGTATATTAATGGCATCTGGAATTTTCAGGCGAAGGCTGGAGATGGCATTGGCAGAGAGGTTGTTAATTCCTAAATTAAGTGAAATGCTGCTTAGTACACAAAGTGCACAAAAGGCCTGAGGCCCTCCCTGCCTCCTCTCTTTCTCTGTCTCTCTCTGTCTCTCTCTCTCTGTCTCTCTCTCTGTCTCTCTCTCTGTCTCTCTCTCCCTCCCCCTCCCTCCCTGCACTCTCTCTTCATTTATAAAATGGAGATTACTGTCTTCCACATGCCTATTTAAGATTAGAATGATGAAGCAGTCCTTAAATGATCACCAACACTGTTCCTTTCGTTAGTAGAATAAGTAGCTAGAGACTTCCTTTACTGACAGAGAAGCCCACAGCTACTGGTGCCTGTGTGGCTCACTCACCAATGGCATTTTAGGTAGCCACAAGCCGGGACCTTGGAAGACACAGACATGAATCCTGTCCTGGAGGACCATACAACTCCCTGTGTTTGTGAGGATATGGGAAGGAACTGTGTACAAATACTACCGATATAGAATGCTAAATTTGTGAAAGGCATTTAAAGAACTGCTATTTAAAGATCTGTGCTAATACCCCAGTGGAATGCACATGATGCCTATGTGGAAAGCAAGAAGAAACTCTTAGGACTTGTATTTATTTTTATCTTAAAAAAAGAGGAAAGAAATTAGTCCTTTTTGCTTAATGATTGACAGTTGTACATAGATAGGTACATAGAGATAGATGATAGAAAAATGATAGATAATAGTACAGATATACATCAGAATTTCATACTTGTTCAGAATGTTTCTGATAATGGCATATAATCAATATCGTTTGGAGACACTGGTTGTATACAACTGTATGTTTGCCAGCGATGGTCCAGGACTATCCTAACACTACAGTGGTGCCTTCGCCTTACTGTGGATTCCCAATTATCTCAGAGTAAATTCAAATAAATGTATCTTCCTGTCTTTCTGACAAGCTGCCATCTCATGAGCTAAACTTTTTTCAAAGTTGTGAAGGTTCTGTACTTCATTCTTCAGTCGAATCATGATTTTCAATAGGGACTTAGGCCCTTACGCTGAACGTGCCCACAAATCATCACACACACTGCTTCCTGGATATAAGAAGCAGAGTCCAGGGCTGGGAAGGTGGCTCAGTGGTAGAGCGCTTGCCTTGCATGCCTGAGGCCCTGGGTTCAATTCCTCAGCACCACATAAGCAAAAAGAAAAAAGC
>NW_012278817.1:0-2079 GCF_000151885.1 Dipodomys ordii
ACACACACACACACACACACACACACACACACACACACACACACACACACACACACCCTACAGTAACATGAAACTGTTCCAATTTGATGCTTTTGGTGGTGAGCAGGTATAAAAAAAAATTGAATGTGCTGGGCGCCGGTGGCTCACACCTGTAATCCTAGTTACACAGGAGGCTGAGATCTGAGGATTACAGTTCAAAGCCAGCCTGTGCAGGAAAGTCGGTGAGTCTGGCAGTTTTAATTGTGAAAATGGCATCCTCCATATTGTTCCCTATTGTTAGGAATTGCTTAAGGCACCCCAAGGATGAACAGTGATTGCCTGCTGATGACCTCCAAAAAGCCAGAACGTGGACCACAAGGCCAGCTCTGCCTGGGACATCACAGCTTCCCCTCTGATGTCTAGAAAAAGGTCAAGATGGCTATGTTGACTGACAAACGTACAAAAAAAAAAATCCTGCAGTCTTAGCTTTGGCCTTTTACAATGGCATTTTCCCAGGTAACTGAGAAGAGAAATTACAAGGCAGTGCCAGGGATACTGGTTGAAAAGAAAAAGGAAACGGGGGTAGAGGATGAACCCTTTTGATTTTTCTGGTTCCTGGTTCTCTGTAAGAACAGCGTGAGTAATGATGCATTTGTTGCAGTAAGCTGAGCCCATGCTGAGAAAGCATTCCTGGCTGGAGGCATCCAAATGAAAGATGTGCACACAGAAGAATGGCAGCCGGTGTTACTATTTGAGCAGGACAGATTCTTCAATGTAGCCGCTTACTACCTGAAAGCAGAGATGCCCCATGGCAAGGCCCCATGGCTGCTGAGCTTTCTGGCTGGGCTCTCATTGGCCAGGAAACTGCTGCAAGGGATGGGGCGTCTAGGTTCCTGGATGACTGGTAGAGCTGAGAGACAGCAGAATTCCACAATGAAGGATGTGTTTGCAGTGTGCAAGGACAGCCATTAGAAAAGATCTTGTCCAACAGAGCTCCTAGAATGGAAACTCTCACCAGGTAGGCAATGAACAGCACTCAAAAACCTGAAGCTGGAACTGGAGCCATGGCTCAGATGGTAGAGTGCCAGCCTGAACCACAGAAAAGACAAGGAGAGGTGAGGGCCTTGAGTTTAAGCCCCAGTATTGGCACAAAATAAAAAAAAAGAAAAGGAAGGAAGGTAGGGAGGGAGGGAAGGAGGGAGGGAGGGAAGGAAAAGGAAAGGAAAGAGAAGGAAGGAAGGAAGGAAGGAAGGAAGGAAGGAAGAAAGAAAGAAAGGAAGGAAGGAAGGAAGGAAGGAAGGAAGGAAGGAAGGAAGGAAGGAAGGGAGGGAGGGAGGGAGGGAGGAAAGAAGGGAGGGAGGGAAGGAAAAGGAAAGGAAAGGAGAAGGGAAGGAGAGAGGGGAAGAAACAAGAAAAGACATAGGCAGAAAAAAAAGTAAAAGAAAGAAAGCGAGAGGAGAGAGATCTTTTTAAAAATTTTGTCAAAGTGATGTACAGAGGGGTTACAGTTACATAAGTAAGGAAGTGAGTACATTTCTTGTCTAATTTGTTACTCCTCCTTCATTTTTCTCCCTCTTTCCTCCCCCAAGTTGTAAGATCATTTCTAACATATCGCCTTGTGAGAATCACTGTTGCATAGGTTTCCCTTTTGTTCTTTGTCTCACCATTTTGTTGATTCTCTGCCTTTTCCTAGTTCAGATAAATGTATATACAATACCCAGGGTACCAAAATCAAATACAGTGACAACAAGGGATACATATGGGGACAATAACACAAAAGAAAAAGAAATCACATAGTCCATTGAGAACAACAACAAAGAAAAACCCCTTGTGTCCATGTCTTGGAGTTCATTTTACTTAGCATCATCTTATATTTTCATATGTACATAGCTATTGAGCTATTCTGCTCATCTGCTAAGATTATCCTAGATGTATACTAATTATTACAAATAAGGGAAACCATGGGACCTATGTTTTTATGGGTCTGGCTTACTTCACTTAATATGATTTTTTCCAAGTCCTTAAATTTCCTCACAAATGGGACAGTGTCATTCTTTCTGATGGAATTATAGAATTCATATATATATATATATATATATA
>NW_012278818.1:0-1027 GCF_000151885.1 Dipodomys ordii
CTCACATGGTTGAGGATGTATCCAAGTAATAGAGTGCATCTGTGAAGCAGTTTTATAGTAATAAGTAGTATTACACACACACACACACACACACACACACACACACACACACACATTTTTTCAGTGAATTTAACTTACATGGCTGAGGATGTATCTAAGTAATAAGGTGTATCTGTGAATCCCTGGGTACAGTCCCTAGGGAGTGAAAATTAATTCATAGATCCAAGAAGTATACTCTAAAGATATTACTTTTGTGGTGTGTGTGCTTTCCCTCTCTACTGCTCTCTCTCCCTGTTCCTCTCTCCCTCTTTACCTCCTTCCCCTTCCCCCCACCCCATTCTGTTTTAAGAGCTGAGACTTTCCCCTACTATTTACCCATAGGACCAGGACTAATTAAATGGTGCTTAATTAATTATGAATCTTTATGCTTTCTTTCCTCCTAAAATAAAGGAGAGGAAAAGTCTTTGAAAGTAAGCATCTTTTAGGCCAGATGTGGTGGTGCATTCCTTTGGTCCCAGCTATTGGGGAGGAAGATATAGGAGGACCATGATTCTAGATCAGCCTGGGCAAAGACAGCATGAGACTGTCTCTGAGAAATAAATTAAAAAGCAAATAGACTGATGGCATAGTTCAAGTAGACTGTTTCCTAGCAGGCACAAAACCCTAACTGTATATATTTTAAAAGTATATATAGAGAGCCACTATATATTTAATAAAGATATGTATGTTAAATATATATGATGTATTAAATATATTTTATATTAAATATACATATATACATTGAGCAACTATATATTTATGCCACTTGAGCCACACCTCCATTTTCACCTTTCAACTAGCTAATTGGAGATAAGAGTCTTACAGACTTGTCTGTCCTGGTTGGCTCTGAACTTAGATCCTCAGACCTCAGCCTCCTGAGTAGAAGCTAGGATTAGGTGTGAGTCAGTGCTGGAAAGGCCTATTGTTCGTTCGTTCTTTCTTTCTTACTTACTTTCTTTCTTCCTTCCTTCCTTTCTTTCCTTTTTTT